>NW_027307797.1:0-65000 GCF_047496885.1 Scyliorhinus torazame
ATACAGCCCAATGAAACAGTGCCCTACAGTGAACAATGTAAAGTTAAACACAGCCCGACATTAAATACGGTACAATGAAACAGTGCCCTACACTGAACAATGTAAAGTTAAACACAGCCCGACATTAAAAACAGTACAATGAATCAGTGCCCTACACTGAACAATGTTAACTTAAACACAGCCCGACATTAAATACGGTACAATGAATCACTGCCCTGCACTGAACAATGTAAAATTAAACACAGCCCGACATTAAATACAGTACAATGAAACAGTGCCCTACACTGAACAATGTAAAATTAAACAGAGCCCGACATTAAATACAGTACAATGAAACAGTGCCCTACAGTGAACAATGTAAAATTAAACAGAGCCCGACATTAAATACAGCCCAATGAAACAGTGCCCTACAGTGAACAATGTAAAGTTAAACACAGCCCGACATTAAATACGGTACAATGAAACAGTGCCCTACACTGAACAATGTAAAGTTAAACACAGCCCGACATTAAAAACAGTACAATGAATCAGTGCCCTACACTGAACAATGTTAACTTAAACACAGCCCGACATTAAATACGGTACAATGAATCACTGCCCTGCACTGAACAATGTAAAATTAAACACAGCCCGACATTAAATACGGTACAATGAAACAGTGCCCCACACTGAACAAGGTAAAATTAAACAGAGCCCGACATTAAGTACAGTACAATGAAACAGTGACCTACAGTAAACAAGGCAAAATTAAACAGAGCCCGACATTAAATACAGTACAATGAAACAGTGCCCTACACTGAACAATGTAACATTAAACAGAGCCCGACATTAAATACGGGACAATGAAACATTGCCGACAGTGAACAAGGTAAAATTAAACAGAGCCCAACATTAAATACAGCACAATGAAACAATGCCCGACAGTGAAGAATGTAAAATTAAACAGAGCCCGACATTAAATACAGTACAATGAAACAGTGCCCTACACTGAACAATGTAAAATTAAACACAGCCCGACATTAAATACGGTAAAATTTGCCTATGGCCATACTAGTCTGAAAAGGCCTGATCTCGTCTGATCTCGGAAGCTAAGTAGACTCAGGCCTGGTTAGTACTTGGATGGGAGACCGCCTGGGAATACCAGGTGCAGTAGGCTTAGGGGCAGCACGGTAGCACAAGTGATTAGCACTGTGGCTTCACAGCGCCAGGGTCCCAGGTTCGATTCCCCGCTGGGTCACTGTCTGTGCGGAGTTTGCACGTTCTCCCCGTGTGTGCGTGGGTTTCCTCCGGGTGCTCCGGTTTCCTCCCACAGTCCAAAGAGACGTGCAGGTTAGGTGGATTGGCCATGCTAAATTACCCGTAGTGTCCATAAGGGTTGGGAGGGGTTATTGGGTTGCGGGGATAAGGTGGAAGTGAGGGATTAATGTGGGTCGGTGCAGACTCGATGGGCCGAATGGCCTCCTTCTGCACTGTATGTTCTATGTAAAATGAAACTGTGCCCTACACTGAACAAGGTAAAATTAAACAGAGCCCGACATTAAATACGGTAAAATGAAACAGTGCCCTACAGTGAAGAATGTAAAATTAAACAGAGCCCGAGATTAAATACGGTACAATGAAACAGTGCCCTACAGTGACCAATGTACAATTAAACACAGTCCGACATTAAATACGGGACAATGAAACAGTGCCCGACAGTGAACAAGGTAAAATTAAACAGAGCCCGACATTAAATACAGTACAATGAAACAATGCCCTACAGTGAAGAATGTAAAATTAAACAGAGCCCGACATTATATACGGTACAATGAAACAGTGCCCTACAGTGAACAATGTAAAATTAAACAGAGCCCAACATTAAATACAGCACAATGAAACAATGCCCTACAGTGAAGAATGTAAAATTAAACAGAGCCCGACATTAAATACGGTACAATGAAACAGTGCCCTACAGTGAACAATGTACAATTAAACACAGCCCGACATTAAATATGGTACAATGAAACAGTGCCCTACAGTGAACAATGTACAATTAAACACAGCCCGACATTAAATACTGTACATGAAACAGTGCCCTACATTGAACAAGGTAAAATTAAACAGAGCCCTACATTAAATACAGTACATTGAAACAGTGCCCTACAGTGAACAATGTAAAATTAAACAGAGCCCTACATTAAATACAGTACAATGAAACAGTGCCCTACAGTGAACAATGTAAAATTAAACAGAGCCCGACATTAAATACAGCACACTGAAACAGTGCCCTACAGTGAACAATGTAAAATTAAACAGAGCCCAACATTAAATACAGTACAATGAAACAGTGCCCTACACTGAACAATGTAAAATTAAACAAAGCCCGACATTAAATATATTACAATGAAACAGTACCCTACAGTGAACAAGGTAAAATTAAACAGAGCCCGACATTAAATACGGTACAATGAAACAGTGCCCTACACTGAACAATGTAAAATTAAACAGAGCCCGACATTAAATACGGTGCAATGAATCAGTGCCCTACACTGAACAATGTAAAATAAAACACAGCCCGACATTAAATACGGTACAATGAAACAGTGCCCTACACTGAACAATGTAAAATTAAACAGAGCCCGACATTAAATACAGTACAGTGAAACAGTGCCCTACACTGAACAATGTAAAATTAAAAACAGCCCGACATTAAATACGGTACAATGAAACAGTGCCCTACACTGAACAATGTAAAATTAAACAGAGCCCGACATTAAATACAGTACAATGAAACCGTGCCCTACACTGAACAATGTAAAATTAAACAGAGCCCGACATTACATACGGGACAATGAAACAGTGCCCTACACTGAACAATGTAAAATTAAACAGAGCCCGACATTAAATGCGGTACAATGAAACAGTGCCCGACAGTGAACAAGGTAAAATTAAACAGAGCCCAACATTAAATACAGCACAATGAAACAATGCCCTACAGTGAAGAATGTAAAATTAAACACAGCCCGACATTAAATACAGTACAATGAAACAGTGCCCTACACTGAACAATGTAAAATTAAACATAGCCCGACATTAAATACAGTACAATGAATCAGTGCCCTACACTGAACAATGTAAAATATAACACAGCCCGACATTAAATACGGTACAATGAAACAGTGCCCTACACTGAACAATGTAAAATTAAACAGAGCCCGACATTAAATACAGTACAATGAAACAGTGCCCTACAGTGAACAATGTAAAATTAAACAGAGCCCGACATTAAATACAGCCCAATGAAACAGTGCCCTACAGTGAACAATGTAAAGTTAAACACAGCCCGACATTAAATACAGTACAATGAATCAGTGCCCTACACTGAACAATGTTAACTTAAACAGAGCCCGACATTAAATACGGTACAATGAATCACTGCCCTACACTGAACAATGTAAGATTAAACACAGCCCGACATTAAATACGGTACAATGAAACAGTGCCCTACAGTAAACAAGGCAAAATGAAACAGAGCCCGACATTAAATACAGTACAATGAAACAGTGCCCTACACTGAACAATGTAAAATTAAACACAGCCCGACATTAAATACGGTAAAATGAAACAGTGCCCTACACTGAACAAGGTAAAATTAAACAGAGCCCGACATTAAATACGGTACAATGAAACAGTGCCCTACACTGAACAAGGTAAAATTAAACAGAGCCCGACATTAAATACAGTACAATGAAACAGTGACCTACAGTGAACAAGGTAAAATTAAACAGAGCCCAACATTAAATACAGCACAATGAAACAATGCCCGACAGTGAAGAATGTAAAATTAAACAGAGCCCGACATTAAATACAGTACAATGAAACAGTGCCCTACACTGAACAATGTAAAATTAAACACAGCCCGACATGAAATACGGTAAAATGAAACAGTGCCCTACACTGAACAAGGTAAAATTAAACAGAGCCCGACATTAAATACGGTAAAATGAAACAGTGCCCTACACTGAACAAGGTAAAATTAAACAGAGCCCGACATTAAATACGGTACAATGAAACAGTGACCTACACTGAACAAGGTAAAATTAAACAGAGCCCGACATTAAATACGGTAAAATGAAACAGTGCCCTACAGTGAACAATGTAAAATTAAACACAGCCCGACATTAAATACGGTACAATGAATCACTGCCCTACCAGCAACAATGTAAAATTAAACACAGCCCGACATTAAATACAGTACAATGAATCAGTGCCCTACACTGAACAATGTAAAATTAAAAACAGCCCGACATTAAATACAGGACAATGAAACAATGCCCTACAGTGTACAAAGTAAAATTAAACAGAGCCCGACATCAAATACAGCACAATGAACCAGTGCCCTACAGTGAACAATGTAAAATTAAACAGAGCCCGACATTAAATACGGTACAATGAAACAGTGCCATACAGTGAACAATGTAAAATTAAACAGAGCCCGACATTAAATGCGGTACAATGAAACAGTGCCCGACAGTGAACAATGTAAAATTAAACATAGCCCGACATTAAATACAGTACAATGAATCAGTGCCCTACACTGAACAATGTAAAATAAAACACAGCCCGACATTAAATACGGTACAATGAAACAGTGCCCTACACTGAACAATGTAACATTAAACAGAGCCCGACATTTAATACGGTACAATGAATCAGTGCCCTACACTGAACAATGTAAAATAAAACACAGCCCGACATTAAATACGGTACAATGAAACAGTGACCTACAGTAAACAAGGCAAAATTAAACAGAGCCCGACATTAAATACGGTACAATGAAACAGTGCCCTACACTGAACAATGTAAAATAAAACACAGCTCGACATTAAATACGGTACAATGAAACAGTGCCCTACACTGAACAATGTAAAATTAAACACAGCCCGACATTTAATACGGTAAAATGAAACAGTGCCCTACACTGAACAATGTAAAATTAAAAACAGCCCAACATTAAATACAGGACAATGAAACAGTGCCCTACAGTGAACAATGTAAAATTAAACAGAGCCCGACATTAAATACGGTACAATGAAACAGTGCCCTACAGTGTACAAAGTAAAATTAAACAGAGCCCGACATTAAATACAGCCCAATGAAACAGTGCCCTACCAGCAACAATGTAAAATAAAACACAGCCCGACATTAAATACGGTACAATGAAACAGTGCCCTACAGTGAACAATGTAAAATTAAACAGAGCCCGACATTAAATACAGCACAATGAAACAATGCCCTACAGTGAAGAATGTAAAATTAAACACAGCCCGACATTAAATACAGTACAATGAAACAGTGCCCTACACTGAACAATGTAAAATTAAACATAGCCCGACATTAAATACAGTACAATGAATCAGTGCCCTACACTGAACAATGTAAAATAAAACACAGCCCGACATTAAATACGGTACAATGAAACAGTGCCCTACACTGAACAATGTAAAATAAAACACAGCCCGACATTAAATACAGTACAATGAAACAGTGCCCTACACTGAACAATGTAAAATTAAACATAGCCCGACATTTAATACGGTACAATGAAACAGTGCCCTACACTGAACAATTTAAAATTAATCAGAAACCGACATTAAATACGGGACAATGAAACAGTGCCCGACAGTGAACAAGGTAAAATTAAACAGAGCCCAACATTAAATACAGTACAATGAAACAGTGCCCTACAGTGAACAATGTAAAATGAAACAGAGCCCGGCGTTAAAAACAGTACAATGAAACAGTGACCTACAGTAAAAAAGGCAAAATTAAACAGAGCCCGACATTAAATACAGTACAATGAAACAGTGCCCTACACTGAACAATTTAAAATTAATCAGAAACCGACATTAAATACGGGACAATGAAACAGTGCCCGACAGTGAACAAGGTAAAATTAAACAGAGCCCAACATTAAATACAGCACAATGAAACAATGCCCTACAGTGAAGAATGTAAAATTAAACACAGCCCGACATTAAATACAGTACAATGAATCAGTGCCCTACACTGAACAATGTAAAATAAAACACAGCCCGACATTAAATACGGGACAATGAAACAGTGCCCTACACTGAACAATGTAGAATAAAACACAGCCCGACATTAAATACGGTACAATGAAACAGTGCCCTACACTGAACAATGTAAAATTAAACATAGCCCGAAATTTAATACGGTACAATGAATCAGTGCCCTACACTGAACAATGTAAAATAAAACACAGCCCGACATTAAATACGGTACAATGAAACAGTGCCCTACACTGAACAATGTAAAATAAAACACAGCCCGACATTAAATACGGTACAATGAAACAGTGCCCTACACTGAACAATGTATAATTAATCATAGCCCGACATTTAATACGGTACAATGAATCAGTGCCCTACACTGAACAATGTAAAATAAAACACAGCCCGACATTAAATACGGTACAATGAAACAGTGCCCTACACTGAACAATGTAAAATTAAACAGAGCCCGACATTAAATACAGTACAATGAAACAGTGCCCTACAGTGAACAATGTAAAATTAAACAGAGCCCGACATTAAATACAGCCCAATGAAACAGTGCCCTACAGTGAACAATGTAAAGTTAAACACAGCCCGACATTAAATACGGTACAATGAAACAGTGCCCTACACTGAACAATGTAAAGTTAAACACAGCCCGACATTAAAAACAGTACAATGAATCAGTGCCCTACACTGAACAATGTTAACTTAAACACAGCCCGACATTAAATACGGTACAATGAATCACTGCCCTGCACTGAACAATGTAAAATTAAACACAGCCCGACATTAAATACAGTACAATGAAACAGTGCCCTACACTGAACAATGTAAAATTAAACAGAGCCCGACATTAAATACAGTACAATGAAACAGTGCCCTACAGTGAACAATGTAAAATTAAACAGAGCCCGACATTAAATACAGCCCAATGAAACAGTGCCCTACAGTGAACAATGTAAAGTTAAACACAGCCCGACATTAAATACGGTACAATGAAACAGTGCCCTACACTGAAGAATGTAAAGTTAAACACAGCCCGACATTAAAAACAGTACAATGAATCAGTGCCCTACACTGAACAATGTTAACTTAAACACAGCCCGACATTAAATACGGTACAATGAATCACTGCCCTGCACTGAACAATGTAAAATTAAACACAGCCCGACATTAAATACGGTACAATGAAACAGTGCCCCACACTGAACAAGGTAAAATTAAACAGAGCCCGACATTAAGTACAGTACAATGAAACAGTGACCTACAGTAAACAAGGCAAAATTAAACAGAGCCCGACATTAAATACAGTACAATGAAACAGTGCCCTACACTGAACAATGTAACATTAAACAGAGCCCGACATTAAATACGGGACAATGAAACATTGCCGACAGTGAACAAGGTAAAATTAAACAGAGCCCAACATTAAATACAGCACAATGAAACAATGCCCGACAGTGAAGAATGTAAAATTAAACAGAGCCCGACATTAAATACAGTACAATGAAACAGTGCCCTACACTGAACAATGTAAAATTAAACACAGCCCGACATTAAATACGGTAAAATGAAACTGTGCCCTACACTGAACAAGGTAAAATTAAACAGAGCCCGACATTAAATACGGTAAAATGAAACAGTGCCCTACAGTGAAGAATGTAAAATTAAACAGAGCCCGAGATTAAATACGGTACAATGAAACAGTGCCCTACAGTGACCAATGTACAATTAAACACAGTCCGATATTAAATACGGGACAATGAAACAGTGCCCGACAGTGAACAAGGTAAAATTAAACAGAGCCCGACATTAAATACAGTACAATGAAACAATGCCCTACAGTGAAGAATGTAAAATTAAACAGAGCCCGACATTAAATACGGTACAATGAAACAGTGCCCTACAGTGAACAATGTAAAATTAAACAGAGCCCAACATTAAATACAGCACAATGAAACAATGCCCTACAGTGAAGAATGTAAAATTAAACAGAGCCCGACATTAAATACGGTACAATGAAACAGTGCCCTACAGTGAACAATGTACAATTAAACACAGCCCGACATTAAATATGGTACAATGAAACAGTGCCCTACAGTGAACAATGTACAATTAAACACAGCCCGACATTAAATACTGTACATGAAACAGTGCCCTACATTGAACAAGGTAAAATTAAACAGAGCCCTACATTAAATACAGTACATTGAAACAGTGCCCTACAGTGAACAATGTAAAATTAAACAGAGCCCTACATTAAATACAGTACAATGAAACAGTGCCCTACAGTGAACAATGTAAAATTAAACAGAGCCCGACATTAAATACAGCACACTGAAACAGTGCCCTACAGTGAACAATGTAAAATTAAACAGAGCCCAACATTAAATACAGTACAATGAAACAGTGCCCTACACTGAACAATGTAAAATTAAACAAAGCCCGACATTAAATATATTACAATGAAACAGTACCCTACAGTGAACAAGGTAAAATTAAACAGAGCCCGACATTAAATACGGTACAATGAAACAGTGCCCTACACTGAACAATGTAAAATTAAACAGAGCCCGACATTAAATACGGTACAATGAAACAGTGCCCTACACTGAACAATGTAAAATTAAACAGAGCCCGACATTAAATACAGTACAGTGAAACAGTGCCCTACACTGAACAATGTAAAATTAAAAACAGCCCGACATTAAATACGGTACAATGAAACAGTGCCCTACACTGAACAATGTAAAATTAAACAGAGCCCGACATTAAATACAGTACAATGAACCCGTGCCCTACACTGAACAATGTAAAATTAAACAGAGCCCGACATTACATACGGGACAATGAAACAGTGCCCTACACTGAACAATGTAAAATTAAACAGAGCCCGACATTAAATGCGGTACAATGAAACAGTGCCCGACAGTGAACAAGGTAAAATTAAACAGAGCCCAACATTAAATACAGCACAATGAAACAATGCCCTACAGTGAAGAATGTAAAATTAAACACAGCCCGACATTAAATACAGTACAATGAAACAGTGCCCTACACTGAACAATGTAAAATTAAACATAGCCCGACATTAAATACAGTACAATGAATCAGTGCCCTACACTGAACAATGTAAAATATAACACAGCCCGACATTAAATACGGTACAATGAAACAGTGCCCTACACTGAACAATGTAAAATTAAACAGAGCCCGACATTAAATACAGTACAATGAAACAGTGCCCTACAGTGAACAATGTAAAATTAAACAGAGCCCGACATTAAATACAGCCCAATGAAACAGTGCCCTACAGTGAACAATGTAAAGTTAAACACAGCCCGACATTAAATACAGTACAATGAATCAGTGCCCTACACTGAACAATGTTAACTTAAACAGAGCCCGACATTAAATACGGTACAATGAATCACTGCCCTACACTGAACAATGTAAGATTAAACACAGCCCGACATTAAATACGGTACAATGAAACAGTGCCCTACAGTAAACAAGGCAAAATGAAACAGAGCCCGACATTAAATACAGTACAATGAAACAGTGCCCTACACTGAACAATGTAAAATTAAACACAGCCCGACATTAAATACGGTAAAATGAAACAGTGCCCTACACTGAACAAGGTAAAATTAAACAGAGCCCGACATTAAATACGGTACAATGAAACAGTGCCCTACACTGAACAAGGTAAAATTAAACAGAGCCCGACATTAAATACAGTACAATGAAACAGTGACCTACAGGGAACAAGGTAAAATTAAACAGAGCCCAACATTAAATACAGCACAATGAAACAATGCCCGACAGTGAAGAATGTAAAATTAAACAGAGCCCGACATTAAATACAGTACAATGAAACAGTGCCCTACACTGAACAATGTAAAATTAAACACAGCCCGACATGAAATACGGTAAAATGAAACAGTGCCCTACACTGAACAAGGTAAAATTAAACAGAGCCCGACATTAAATACGGTAAAATGAAACAGTGCCCTACACTGAACAAGGTAAAATTAAACAGAGCCCGACATTAAATACGGTACAATGAAACAGTGACCTACACTGAACAAGGTAAAATTAAACAGAGCCCGACATTAAATACGGTAAAATGAAACAGTGCCCTACAGTGAACAATGTAAAATTAAACACAGCCCGACATTAAATACGGTACAATGAATCACTGCCCTACCAGCAACAATGTAAAATTAAACACAGCCCGACATTAAATACAGTACAATGAATCAGTGCCCTACACTGAACAATGTAAAATTAAAAACAGCCCGACATTAAATACAGGACAATGAAACAATGCCCTACAGTGTACAAAGTAAAATTAAACAGAGCCCGACATCAAATACAGCACAATGAACCAGTGCCCTACAGTGCACAATGTAAAATTAAACAGAGCCCGACATTAAATACGGTACAATGAAACAGTGCCCTACAGTGAACAATGTAAAATTAAACAGAGCCCGACATTAAATGCGGTACAATGAAACAGTGCCCGACAGTGAACAATGTAAAATTAAACATAGCCCGACATTAAATACAGTACAATGAATCAGTGCCCTACACTGAACAATGTAAAATAAAACACAGCCCGACAATAAATACGGTACAATGAAACAGTGCCCTACACTGAACAATGTAACATTAAACAGAGCCCGACATTTAATACGGTACAATGAATCAGTGCCCTACACTGAACAATGTAAAATAAAACACAGCCCGACATTAAATACGGTACAATGAAACAGTGACCTACAGTAAACAAGGCAAAATTAAACAGAGCCCGACATTAAATACGGTACAATGAAACAGTGCCCTACACTGAACAATGTAAAATAAAACACAGCTCGACATTAAATACGGTACAATGAAACAGTGCCCTACACTGAACAATGTAAAATTAAACACAGCCCGACATTTAATACGGTAAAATGAAACAGTGCCCTACACTGAACAATGTAAAATTAAAAACAGCCCGACATTAAATACAGGACAATGAAACAGTGCCCTACAGTGAACAATGTAAAATTAAACAGAGCCCGACATTAAATACGGTACAATGAAACAGTGCCCTACAGTGTACAAAGTAAAATTAAACAGAGCCCGACATTAAATACAGCCCAATGAAACAGTGCCCTACCAGCAACAATGTAAAATAAAACACAGCCCGACATTAAATACGGTACAATGAAACAGTGCCCTACAGTGAACAATGTAAAATTAAACAGAGCCCGACATTAAATGCGGTACAATGAAACAGTGACCTACAGTAAACAAGGTAAAATTAAACAGAGCCCGACATTAAATACAGTACAATAAAACAGTGCCCTACAGTGAACAATGTAAAATTAAACAGAGCCCGACATTAAATGCGGTACAATGAAACAGTGCCCGACAGTGAACAAGGTAAAATTAAACAGAGCCCAACATTAAATACAGCACAATGAAACAATGCCCTACAGTGAAGAATGTAAAATTAAACACATTCCGACATTAAATACAGTACAATGAAACAGTGCCCTACACTGAACAATGTAAAATTAAACATAGCCCGACATTAAATACAGTACAATGAATCAGTGCCCTACACTGAACAATGTAAAATAAAACACAGCCCGACATTAAATACGGTACAATGAAACAGTGCCCTACACTGAACAATGTAAAATAAAACACAGCCCGACATTAAATACAGTACAATGAAACAGTGCCCTACACTGAACAATGTAAAATTAAACATAGCCCGACATTTAATACGGTACAATGAATCAGTGCCCTACACTGAACAATGTAAAATAAAACACAGCCCGACATTAAATACGGTACAATGAAACAGTGCCCTACACTGAACAATGTAAAATTAAACACAGCCCGACATGAAATACGGTAAAATGAAACAGTGCCCTACACTGAACAAGGTAAAATTAAACAGAGCCCGACATTAAATACGGTAAAATGAAACAGTGCCCTACACTGAACAAGGTAAAATTAAACAGAGTCCGACATTAAATACGGTACAATGAAACAGTGCCCTACACTGAACAATGTAAAATTAAACATAGCCCGACATTTAATACGGTACAATGAATCAGTGCCCTACACTGAACAATGTAAAATAAAACACAGCCCGACATTAAATACGGTACAATGAAACAGTGCCCTACACTGAACAATGTAAAATTAAACACAGCCCGACATGAAATACGGTAAAATGAAACAGTGCCCTACACTGAACAAGGTAAAATTAAACAGAGCCCGACATTAAATACGGTAAAATGAAACAGTGCCCTACACTGAACAAGGTAAAATTAAACAGAGTCCGACATTAAATACGGTACAATGAAACAGTGACCTACACTGAACAAGGTAAAATTAAACAGAGCCCGACATTAAATACGGTAAAATGAAACAGTGCCCTACAGTGAACAATGTTAAATTAAACACAGCCCGACATTAAATACGGTACAATGAATCAGTGCCCTACCAGCAACAATGTAAAATTAAACACAGCCCGACAATAATATACGGTGCAATGAATCAGTGCCCTACACCGAACCATGTAAAATTAAACACAGCCCGACATTAAATACAGTACAATGAAACAGTGCCCGACAGAGAACAATGTAAAATTAAACAGAGCCCGACATTAATTACGGTACAATGAAACAGTGCCCTACCAGCAACAATGTAAAATTAAACACAGCCCGACAATAATATACGGTGCAATGAATCAGTGCCCTACACTGAACCATGTAAAATTAAACACAGCCCGACATTAAATACAGTACAATGAAACAGTGCCCTACACTGAACAATGTAAAATAAAACACAGCCCGACATTAAATACGGTACAATGAAACAGTGCCCTACAGTGAACAATGTAAAATTAAACAGAGCCCGACATTAAATACGGTACAATGAAACAGTGACCTACAGTAAACAAGGTAAAATTAAACAGAGCCCGACATTAAATACAGTACAATAAAACAGTGCCCTACAGTGAACAATGTAAAATTAAACAGAGCCCGACATTAAATGCGGTACAATGAAACAGTGCCCGACAGTGAACAAGGTAAAATTAAACAGAGCCCAACATTAAATACAGCACAATGAAACAATGCCCTACATTGAAGAATGTAAAATTAAACACATTCCGACATTAAATACAGTACAATGAAACAGTGCCCTACACTGAACAATGTAAAATTAAACATAGCCCGACATTAAATACAGTACAATGAATCAGTGCCCTACACTGAACAATGTAAAATAAAACACAGCCCGACATTAAATACGGTACAATGAAACAGTGCCCTACACTGAACAATGTAAAATAAAACACAGCCCGACATTAAATACAGTACAATGAAACAGTGCCCTACACTGAACAATGTAAAATTAAACATAGCCCGACATTTAATACGGTACAATGAATCAGTGCCCTACACTGAACAATGTAAAATAAAACACAGCCCGACATTAAATACGGTACAATGAAACAGTGCCCTACACTGAACAATGTAAAATTAAACACAGCCCGACATGAAATACGGTAAAATGAAACAGTGCCCTACACTGAACAAGGTAAAATTAAACAGAGCCCGACATTAAATACGGTAAAATGAAACAGTGCCCTACACTGAACAAGGTAAAATTAAACAGAGTCCGACATTAAATACGGTACAATGAAACAGTGACCTACACTGAACAAGGTAAAATTAAACAGAGCCCGACATTAAATACGGTAAAATGAAACAGTGCCCTACAGTGAACAATGTTAAATTAAACACAGCCCGACATTAAATACGGTACAATGAATCAGTGCCCTACCAGCAACAATGTAAAATTAAACACAGCCCGACAATAATATACGGTGCAATGAATCAGTGCCCTACACCGAACCATGTAAAATTAAACACAGCCCGACATTAAATACAGTACAATGAAACAGTGCCCGACAGAGAACAATGTAAAATTAAACAGAGCCCGACATTAATTACGGTACAATGAAACAGTGCCCTACCAGCAACAATGTAAAATTAAACACAGCCCGACAATAATATACGGTGCAATGAATCAGTGCCCTACACTGAACCATGTAAAATTAAACACAGCCCGACATTAAATACAGTACAATGAAACAGTGCCCGACAGTGAACAAGGTAAAATTAAACAGAGCCCGACATTAAATACGGTACAATGAAACAATGCCCTACAGTGAAGAATGTAAAATTAAACAGAGCCCGACATTAAATACAGCACAATGAAACAATGCCCTACAGTGAAGAATGTAAAATTAAACACAGCCCGACATTAAATACAGTACAATGAAACAGTGCCCTACACTGAACAATGTAAAATTAAACATAGCCCGACATTAAATACTGTACAATGAATCAGTGCCCTACACTGAACAATGTAAAATAAAACACAGCCCGACATTAAATACGGTACAATGAAACAGTGCCCTACACTGAACAATGTAAAATAAAACACAGCCCGACATTAAATACGGTACAATGAAACAGTGCCCTACACTGAACAATGTAAAATTAAACATAGTCCGGCATTTAATACGGTACAATGAATCAGTGCCCTACACTGAACAATGTAAAATAAAACACAGCCCGACATTAAATACGGTAAAATGAAACAGTGCCCTACACTGAACAAGGTAAAATTAAACAGAGCACGACATTAAATACGGTAAAATGAAACAGTGCCCTACACTGAACAAGGTAAAATTAAACAGAGCCCGACATTAAATACGGTACAATGAAACAGTGACCTACACTGAACAAGGTAAAATTAAACAGAGCCCGACATTAAATACGGTACAATGAAACAGTGACCTACACTGAACAAGGTAAAATTAAACAGAGCCCGACATTAAATACGGTAAAATGAAACAGTGCCCTACAGTGAACAATGTAAAATTAAACACAGCCCGACAATAATATACGGTGCAATGAATCAGTGCCCTACACTGAACCATGTAAAATTAAACACAGCCCGACATTAAATACAGTACAATGAAACAGTGCCCGACAGAGAACAATGTAAAATTAAACAGAGCCCGACATTAAATGCGGTACAATGAAACAGTGCCCGACAGTGAACAAGGTAAAATTAAACAGAGCCCAACATTAAATACAGCACAATGAAACAATGCCCTACAGTGAAGAATGTAAAATTAAACAGAGCCCGACATTAAATACAGCACAATGAAACAATGCCCTACAGTGAAGAATGTAAAATTAAACACAGCCCGACATTAAATACAGTACAATGAAACAGTGCCCTACACTGAACAATGTAAAATTAAACAGAGCCCGACATTAAATACGGTACAATGAAACAGTGACCTACAGTAAACAAGGTAAAATTAAACAGAGCCCGACATTAAATACGGTACAATGAATCAGTGCCCTACACTGAACAATGTAAAATAAAACACAGCCCGACATTAAATACGGTACAATGAAACAGTGCCCTACACTGAACAATGTAAAATAAAACACAGCCCGACATTAAATACGGTACAATGAAACAGTGCCCTACACTGAACAATGTAAAATTAAACATAGCCCGACATTTAATACGGTACAATGAATCAGTGCCCTGCACTGAACAATGTAAAATAAAACACAGCCCGACATTAAATACGGTACAATGAAACAGTGCCCTACACTGAACAATGTAAAATAAAACACAGCTCGACATTAAATGCGGTACAATGAAACAGTGCCCTACACTGAACAATGTAAAATTAAACATAGCCCGACATTTAATACGGTACAATGAATCAGTGCCCTACACTTAACAATGTAAAATAAAACACAGCCCGACATTAAATACAGTACAATGAAACAGTGCCCTACACTGAACAATGTAAAATTAAACAGAGCCCGACATTAAATACAGTACAATGAAACAGTGCCCTACAGTGAACAATGTAAAATTAAACAGAGCCCGACATTAAATACAGCCCAATGAAACAGTGCCCTACAGTGAACAATGTAAAGTTAAACACAGCCCGACATTAAATACGGTACAATGAAACAGTGCCCTACACTGAACAATGTAAAGTTAAACACAGCCCGACATTAAATACAGTACAATGAATCAGTGCCCTACACTGAACAATGTTAACTTAAACACAGCCCGACATTAAATACGGTACAATGAATCACTGCCCTACACTGAACAATGTAAAATAAAACACAGCCCGACATTAAATACGGTACAATGAAACAGTGCCCTACACTGAACAATGTAAAATAAAACACAGCTCGACATTAAATACGGTACAATGAAACAGTGCCCTACACTGAACAATGTAAAATTAAACACAGCCCGACATTTAATACGGTAAAATGAAACAGTGCCCTACACTGAACAATGTAAAATTAAAAACAGCCCGACATTAAATACAGGACAATGAAACAGTGCCCTACAGTGAACAATGTAAAATTAAACAGAGCCCGACATTAAATACGGTACAATGAAACAGTGCCCTACAGTGTACAAAGTAAAATTAAACAGAGCCCGACATTAAATACAGCCCAATGAAACAGTGCCCTACCAGCAACAATGTAAAATAAAACACAGCCCGACAATAAATACGGTACAATGAAACAGTGCCCTACAGTGAACAATGTAAAATTAAACAGAGCCCGACATTAAATACGGTACAATGAAACAGTGCCCGACAGTGAACAAGGTAAAATTAAACAGAGCCCGACATTAAATACGGTACAATGAAACAGTGACCTACACTGAACAAGGTAAAATTAAACAGAGCCCGACATTAAATACGGTAAAATGAAACAGTGCCCTACAGTGAACAATGTAAAATTAAACACAGCCCGACAATAATATACGGTGCAATGAATCAGTGCCCTACACTGAACCATGTAAAATTAAACACAGCCCGACATTAAATACAGTACAATGAAACAGTGCCCGACAGAGAACAATGTAAAATTAAACAGAGCCCGACATTAAATGCGGTACAATGAAACAGTGCCCGACAGTGAACAAGGTAAAATTAAACAGAGCCCAACATTAAATACAGCACAATGAAACAATGCCCTACAGTGAAGAATGTAAAATTAAACAGAGCCCGACATTAAATACAGCACAATGAAACAATGCCCTACAGTGAAGAATGTAAAATTAAACACAGCCCGACATTAAATACAGTACAATGAAACAGTGCCCTACACTGAACAATGTAAAATTAAACAGAGCCCGACATTAAATACGGTACAATGAAACAGTGACCTACAGTAAACAAGGTAAAATTAAACAGAGCCCGACATTAAATACGGTACAATGAATCAGTGCCCTACACTGAACAATGTAAAATAAAACACAGCCCGACATTAAATACGGTACAATGAAACAGTGCCCTACACTGAACAATGTAAAATTAAACAGAGCCCGACATTAAATACGGTACAATGAAACAGTGGCCTACAGTAAACAAGGTAAAATTAAACAGAGCCCGACATTAAATACAGTACAATGAAACAGTGCCCTACAGTGAACAATGTAAAATTAAACAGAGCCCGACATTAAATGCGGTACAATGAAACAGTGCCCGACAGTGAACAAGGTAAAATTAAACAGAGCCCAACATTAAATACAGCACAATGAAACAGTGCCCTACAGTGAACAATGTTAAATTAAACACAGCCCGACATTAAATACGGTACAATGAATCAGTGCCCTACCAGCAACAATGTAAAATTAAACACAGCCCGACAATAATATACGGTGCAATGAATCAGTGCCCTACACTGAACCATGTAAAATTAAACACAGCCCGACATTAAATACAGTACAATGAAACAGTGCCCGACAGAGAACAATGTAAAATTAAACAGAGCCCGACATTAATTACGGTACAATGAAACAGTGCCCTACCAGCAACAATGTAAAATTAAACACAGCCCGACAATAATATACGGTGCAATGAATCAGTGCCCTACACTGAACCATGTAAAATTAAACACAGCCCGACATTAAATACAGTACAATGAAACAGTGCCCGACAGTGAACAAGGTAAAATTAAACAGAGCCCGACATTAAATACGGTACAATGAAACAATGCCCTACAGTGAAGAATGTAAAATTAAACAGAGCCCGACATTAAATACAGCACAATGAAACAATGCCCTACAGTGAAGAATGTAAAATTAAACACAGCCCGACATTAAATACAGTACAATGAAACAGTGCCCTACACTGAACAATGTAAAATTAAACATAGCCCGACATTAAATACTGTACAAGGAATCAGTGCCCTACACTGAACAATGTAAAATAAAACAGAGCCCGACATTAAATACGGTACAATGAAACAGTGCCCTACACTGAACAATGTAAAATAAAACACAGCCCGACATTAAATACGGTACAATGAAACAGTGCCCTACACTGAACAATGTAAAATTAAACAGAGCCCGACATTAAATACGGTACAATGAAACAGTGCCCTACACTGAACAATGTAAAATAAAACACAGCCCGACATTAAATACGGTACAATGAAACAGTGCCCTACACTGAACAATGTAAAATTAAACATAGCCCGACATTTAATACGGTACAATGAATCAGTGCCCTACACTGAACAATGTAAAATAAAACACAGCCCGACATTAAATACGGTAAAATGAAACAGTGCCCTACACTGAACAAGGTAAAATTAAACAGAGCGCGACATTAAATACGGTAAAATGAAACAGTGCCCTACACTGAACAAGGTAAAATTAAACAGAGCCCGACATTAAATACGGTACAATGAAACAGTGACCTACACTGAACAAGGTAAAATTAAACAGAGCCCGACATTAAATACGGTAAAATGAAACAGTGCCCTACAGTGAACAATGTTAAATTAAACACAGCCCGACATTAAATACGGTACAATGAATCAGTCCCCTACCAGCAACAATGTAAAATTAAACACAGCCCGACAATAATATACGGTGCAATGAATCAGTGCCCTACACTGAACCATGTAAAATTAAACACAGCCCGACATTAAATACAGTACAATGAAACAGTGCCCGACAGAGAACAATGTAAAATTAAACAGAGCCCGACATTAAATGCGGTACAATGAAACAGTGCCCGACAGTGAACAAGGTAAAATTAAACAGAGCCCAACATTAAATACAGCACAATGAAACAATGCCCTACAGTGAAGAATGTAAAATTAAACAGAGCCCGACATTAAATACAGCACAATGAAACAATGCCCTACAGTGAAGAATGTAAAATTAAACACAGCCCGACATTAAATACAGTACAATGAAACAGTGCCCTACACTGAACAATGTAAAATTAAACAGAGCCCGACATTAAATACGGTACAATGAAACAGTGACCTACAGTAAACAAGGTAAAATTAAACAGAGCCCGACATTAAATACGGTACAATGAAACAGTGCCCTACACTGAACAATGTAAAATAAAACACAGCCCGACATTAAATACGGTACAATGAAACAGTGCCCTACACTGAACAATGTAAAATAAAACACAGCCCGACATTAAATACGGTACAATGAAACAGTGCCCTACACTGAACAATGTAAAATTAAACATAGCCCGACATTTAATACGGTACAATGAATCAGTGCCCTACACTGAACAATGTAAAATAAAACACAGCCCGACATTAAATACGGTACAATGAAACAGTGCCCTACACTGAACAATGTAAAATAAAACACAGCTCGACATTAAATGCGGTACAATGAAACAGTGCCCTACACTGAACAATGTAAAATTAAACATAGCCCGACATTTAATACGGTACAATGAATCAGTGCCCTACACTTAACAATGTAAAATAAAACACAGCCCGACATTAAATACAGTACAATGAAACAGTGCCCTACACTGAACAATGTAAAATTAAACAGAGCCCGACATTAAATACAGTACAATGAAACAGTGCCCTACAGTGAACAATGTAAAATTAAACAGAGCCCGACATTAAATACAGCCCAATGAAACAGTGCCCTACAGTGAACAATGTAAAGTTAAACACAGCCCGACATTAAATACGGTACAATGAAACAGTGCCCTACACTGAACAATGTAAAGTTAAACACAGCCCGACATTAAATACAGTACAATGAATCAGTGCCCTACACTGAACAATGTTAACTTAAACACAGCCCGACATTAAATACGGTACAATGAATCACTGCCCTACACTGAACAATGTAAAATTAAACACAGCCCGACATTAAATACGGTACAATGAAACAGTGCCCTACAGTAAACAAGGCAAAATTAAACAGAGCCCGACATTAAATACAGTACAATGAAACAGTGCCCTACACTGAACAATGTAAAATTATACAGAGCCCGACATTAAATACGGTACAATGAAACAGTGCCCCACACTGAACAAGGTAAAATTAAACAGAGCCCGACATTAAGTACAGTACAATGAAACAGTGACCTACAGTAAACAAGGCAAAATTAAACAGAGCCCGACATTAAATACAGTACAATGAAACAGTGCCCTACACTGAACAATGTAACATTAAACAGAGCCCGACATTAAATACGGGACTATGAAACAGTGTCGACAGTGAACAAGGTAAAATTAAACAGAGCCCAACATTAAATACAGCACAATAAAACAATGCCCGACAGTGAAGAATGTAAAATTAAACAGAGCCCGACATTAAATACAGTACAATGAAACAGTGCCCTACACTGAACAATGTCAAATTAAACACAGCCCGACATTAAATACGGTAAAATGAAACAGTGCCCTACACTGAACAAGGTAAAATTAAACAGAGCCCGACATTAAATACGGTAAAATGAAACAGTGCCCTACACTGAACAAGGTAAAATTAAACACAGCCCGACATTAAATACGGTACAATGAAACATTGCCCTACACTGAACAAGGTAAAATTAAACAGAGCCCGACATTAAAAACAGTACAATGAAACAGTGCCCTACAGTGAACAATGTACAATTAAACAGAGCCCGACATTAAATACAGTACAATGTAACAGTGCCCTACAGTGAACAATGTAAAATTAAACAGAGCCCGACATTAAAAACAGTACAATGAAACAGTGCCCTACACTGAACAATGTAAAATTAAACAGAGCCCGACATTAAATACGGTACAATGAAACAGTGCCCTACAGTGAACAATGTACAATTAAACACAGCCCGACAGTAAATACGGTACAATGAAACAGTGCCCTACACTGAACAAGGTAAAATTAAACAGAGCCCGACATTAAAAACAGTACAATGAAACAGTGCCCTACAGTGAACAATGTACAATTAAACAGAGCCCGACATTAAATACAGTACAATGTAACAGTGCCCTACAGTCAACAATGTAAAATTAAACAGAGCCCGACATTAAAAACAGTACAATGAAACAGTGCCCTCCACTGAACAAGGTAAAATTAAACAGAGCCCGACATTAAATACGGTACAATGAAACAGTGCCCTACAGTGAACAATGTAAAATTAAACACGGCCCGACATTAAATACGGTACAATGAATCAGTGCCCTACCAGCAACAATGTAAAATTAAACACAGCCCGACATTAAATACGGTACAATGAATCAGTGCCCTACCAGCAACAATGTAAAATTAAAAACAGCCCGACATTAAATACAGGACAATGAAACAGTGCCCTACAGTGTACAAAGTAAAATTAAACAGAGCCCGACATTAAATACAGTACAATGAAATAGTGCCCTACAAGCAACGAGGTAAAATTAAACAGAGCCCGACATTAAATACAGCACAATGAAACACTGCCCTACAGTGAACAAGGTAACATTAAACAGTGCCCGACATTAAATACGGTACAATGAAACAGTGCCCTACAGTGAACAATGTAAAATTAAACAGAGCCCGACATTAAATACGGTACAATGAAACAGTGCCCTACAGTGAACAATGTAAAATTAAACACAGCCCGACATTAAATACAGTACAATGAAACAGTGACCTTCAGTGAACAAGGTAAAATTAAACAGAGCCCGACATTAAATACAGTACAATGAAACAGTGCCCTACAAGCTACAATGTAAAATTAAACAGAGCTCGACATTAAATACGGTTGAATGAAACAGTGCCCTACAGTGAACAATGTAAAATTAAACAGAGCCCGACATTAAATGCGGTACAATGAAACAGTGCCCGACAGTGAACAAGGTAAAATTAAACATAGCCCGACATTAAATACAGCCCAATGAAACAGTGCCCTTACAGTGAACAATGTAAAGTTAAACACAGCCCGACATTAAATACGGTACAATGAAACATGTCCCTACACTGAACAATGTAAAGTTAAACACAGCCCGACATTAAATACAGTACAATGAATCAGTGCCCTACACTGAACAATGTTAACTTAAACACAGCCCGACATTAAATACGGTACAATGAATCACTGCCCTACACTGAACAATGTAAAATTAAACACAGCCCGACATTAAATACAGTACAATGAAACAGTGCCCTAGAGTGAACAAGGAAAAATTAAACACAGCCCGACATTAAATACGGTACAATGAAACAGTGCCCCACACTGAACAAGGTAAAATTAAACAGAGCCCGACATTAAATACGGTAAAATGAAACAGTGACCTACAGTAAACAAGGCAAAATTAAACAGAGCCCGACATTAAATACAGTACAATGAAACAGTGCCCTACACTGAACAATGTAACATTAAACAGAGCCCGACATTAAATACGGGACAATGAAACAGTGCCGACAGTGAACAAGGTAAAATTAAACAGAGCCCAACATTAAATACAGCACAATGAAACAATGCCCGACAGTGAAGAATGTAAAATTAAACAGAGCCCGACATTAAATACAGTACAATGAAACAGTGCCCTACACTGAACAATGTACAATTAAACACAGCCCGACATTAAATACGGTAAAATGAAACAGTGCCCTACACTGAACAAGGTAAAATTAAACAGAGCCCGACATTAAATACGGTACAATGAAACAGTGCCCTACAGTGAACAATGTACAATTAAACAGAGCCCGACATTAAATACAGTACAATGAAACAGTGCCCTACAGTGAACAATGTAAAATTAAACACAGCCCGACATTAAATACGGTACAATGAAACAGTGCCCCACACTGAACAAGGTAAAATTAAACAGAGCCCGACATTAAATACGGTAAAATGAAACAGTGACCTACAGTAAACAAGGCAAAATTAAACAGAGCCCGACATTAAATACAGTACAATGAAACAGTGCCCTACACTGAACAATGTAACATTAAACAGAGCCCGACATTAAATACGGTACAATGAAACAGTGCCCTACACTGAACAAGGTAAAATAAAACACAGCCCGACATTAAATACGGTACAATGAAACAGTGCCCTACACTGAACAATGTAAAATAAAACACAGCCCGACATTAAATACGGTACAATGAAACAGTGCCCTACACTGAACAATGTAAAATAAAACACAGCTCGACATTAAATACGGTAAAATGAAACAGTGCCCTACACTGAACAATGTAAAATTAAACATAGCCCGACAATTAATACGGTTCAATGAATCAGTGCCCTACACTGAACAATGTAAAATTAAACACAGCCCGACATTAAATACGGTACAATGAAACAGTGCCCTACAGTAAACAAGGCAAAATTAAACAGAGCCCGACATTAAATACAGTACAATGAAACAGTGCCCTACACTGAACAATGTAAAATTAAACACAGCCCGACATTAAATACGGTAAAATGAAACAGTGCCCCACACTGAACAAGGTAAAATTAAACAGAGCCCGACATTAAATACGGTACAATGAAACAGTGCCCCACACTGAACAAGGTAAAATTAAACAGAGCCCGACATTAAATACAGTACAATGAAACAGTGCCCCACACTGAACAAGGTAAAATTAAACAGAGCCCGACATTAAGTACAGTACAATGAAACAGTGCCGACAGTGAACAAGGTAAAATTAAACAGAGCCCAACATTAAATACAGCACAATGAAACAGTGCCCTACACTGAACAATGTTAAATTAAACACAGCCCGACATTAAATAGGTAAAATGAAACAGTGCCCTACACTGAACAAGGTAAAATTAAACAGAGCCCGACATTAAATACGGTAAAATGAAACAGTGCCCTACACTGAACAAGGTAAAATTAAACACAGCCCGACATTAAATACGGTACAATGAAACAGTGCCCTACACTGAACAAGGTAAAATTAAACAGAGCCCGACATTAAAAACAGTACAATGAAACAGTGCCCTACAGTGAACAATGTACAATTAAACAGAGCCCGACATTAAATACAGTACAATGTAACAGTGCCCTACAGTGAACAATGTAAAATTAAACACAGCCCGACATTAAATACAGTACAATGAAACAGTGCCCTACAAGCAACGAGGTAAAATTAAACAGAGCCCGACATTAAATACAGCACAATGAAACAGTGCCCTACAGTGAACAATGTAAAATTAAACACAGCCCGACATTAAATACCGTACAATGAATCAGTGCCCTACACTGAACAATGTAAAATTAAAAACAGCCCGACATTAAATACAGGACAATGAAACAGTGACCTACAGTGTACAAAGTAAAATTAAACAGAGCCCGGCATCAAATACAGTACAATGAAACAGTGCCCTACAAGCAACGAGGTAAAATTAAACAGAGCCCGACATTAAATACAGTACAATGAAACAGTGCCCTACACTGAACAATGTAAAATTAAACACAGCCCGACATTAAATACGGTAAAATGAAACAGTGCCCTACAGTGAACAATGTACAATTAAACAGAGCCCGACATTAAATACAGTACAATGAAACAGTGCCCTACAGTGAACAATGTAAAATTAAACACAGCCCGACATTAAATACAGTACAATGAAACAGTGCCCTACAAGCAACGAGGTAAAATTAAACAGAGCCCGACATTAAATACAGCACAATGAAACAGTGCCCTACAGTGAACAATGTAAAATTAAACACAGCCCGACATTAAATACCGTACAATGAATCAGTGCCCTACACTGAACAATGTAAAATTAAAAACAGCCCGACATTAAATACAGGACAATGAAACAGTGACCTACAGTGTACAAAGTAAAATTAAACAGAGCCCGGCATCAAATACAGTACAATGAAACAGTGCCCTACAAGCAACGAGGTAAAATTAAACAGAGCCCGACATTAAATACAGTACAATGAAACAGTGCCCTACACTGAACAATGTAAAATTAAACACAGCCCGACATTAAATACGGTAAAATGAAACAGTGCCCTACAGTGAACAATGTACAATTAAACAGAGCCCGACATTAAATACAGTACAATGAAACAGTGCCCTACAGTGAACAATGTAAAATTAAACAGAGCCCGACATTAAATACGGTACAATGAAACAGTGCCCTACACTGAACAAGGTAAAATTAAACAGAGCCCGACATTAAATACGGTACAATGAAACAGTGCCCTACAGTGAACAATGTACAATTAAACACAGCCCGACAGTAAATACGGTACAATGAAACAGTGCCCTACACTGAACAAGGTAAAATTAAACAGAGCCCGACATTAAATACGGTACAATGAAACAGTGCCCTACACTGAACAAGGTAAAATTAAACAGAGCCCGACATTAAATACGGTACAATGAAACAGTGCCCTACAGTGAACAATGTAAAATTAAACACAGCCCGACATTAAATACGGTACAATGAATCAGTGCCCTACCAGCAACAATGTAAAATTAAACACAGCCCGACATTAAATACGGTACAATGAATCAGTGCCCTACACTGAACAATGTAAAATT
Source organism: Scyliorhinus torazame (assembly GCF_047496885.1). Classification (NCBI taxonomy): domain Eukaryota; kingdom Metazoa; phylum Chordata; class Chondrichthyes; order Carcharhiniformes; family Scyliorhinidae; genus Scyliorhinus; species Scyliorhinus torazame. The sequence goes on from NW_027307797.1 coordinate 25,974, forward strand.
AAAAACAGCCCGACATTAAATACAGGACAATGAAACAGTGCCCTACAGTGTACAAAGTAAAATTAAACAGAGCCCGACATTAAATACAGTACAATGAAACAGTGCCCTACACGCAACGAGGTAAAATTAAACAGAGCCCGACATTAAATACAGCACAATGAAACAGTGCCCTACAGTGAACAATGTAAAATTAAACAGAGCCCGACATTAAATACGGTACAATGAAACAGTGCCCTACAGTGAACAATGTAAAATTAAACACAGCCCGACATTAAATGCAGTACAATGAAACAGTGACCTACAGTGAACAAGGTAAAATTAAACAGAGCCCGACATTAAATACAGTACAATGAAACAGTTCCCTACAAGCTACAATGTAAAATTAAACAGAGCTCGACATTAAATACGGTACAATGAAACAGTGCCCTACAGTGAACAATGTAAAGTTAAACACAGCCCGACATTAAATACGGTACAATGAAACAGTGCCCTACACTGAACAATGTAAAGTTAAACACAGCCCGACATTAAATACAGTACAATGAATCAGTGCCCTACACTGAACAATGTTAACTTAAACACAGCCCGACATTAAATACGGTACAATGAATCACTGCCCTACACTGAACAATGTAAAATTAAACACAGCCCGACATTAAATACGGTACAATGAAACAGTGCCCTACAGTAAACAAGGCAAAATTAAACAGAGCCCGACATTAAATAGAGTACAATGAAACAGTGCCGACAGTGAACAAGGTAAAATTAAACAGAGCCCAACATTAAATACAGCACAATGAAACAATGCCCGACAGTGAAGAATGTAAAATTAAACAGAGCCCGACATTAAATACAGTAAAATGAAACAGTGCCCTACACTGAACAATGTAAAATTAAACACAGCCCGACATTAAATACGGTAAAATGAAACAGTGCCCCACACTGAACAAGGTAAAATTAAACAGAGCCCGACATTAAATACGGTAAAATGAAACAGTGCCCTACACTGAACAAGGTAAAATTAAACACAGCCCGACATTAAATACGGTACAATGAAACAGTGCCCTACACTGAACAAGGTAAAATTAAACAGAGCCCGACATTAAAAACAGTACAATGAAACAGTGCCCTACAGTGAACAATGTACAATTAAACAGAGCCCGACATTAAATACAGTACAATGAAACAGTGCCCCACAGTGAACAATGTAAAATTAAACAGAGCCCGACATTAAATACGGTACAATGAAACAGTGCCCTACAGTGAACAATGTAAAATTAAACAGAGCCCGACATGAAATACGGTACAATGAAACAGTGCCCTACAGTGAACAATGTACAATTAAACACAGCCCGACAGTAAATACGGTACAATGAAACAGTGCCCTACACTGAACAAGGTAAAATTAAACAGAGCCCGACATTAAATACGGTACAATGAAACAGTGCCCGACACTGAACAAGGTAAAATTAAACAGAGCCCGACATTAAATACGGTACAATGAAACAGTGCCCTACAGTGAACAATGTACAATTAAACAGAGCCCGAAATTAAATACAGTACAATGAAACAGTGCCCTACAGTGAACAATGTAAAATTAAACAGAGCCCAACATTAAAAACAGTACAATGAAACAGTGCCCTACACTGAACAATGTAAAATTAAACAGAGCCCGACATTAAATACGGTACAATGAAACAGTGCCCTACAGTGAACAATGTACAATTAAACACAGCCCGACAGTAAATACGGTACAATGAAACAGTGCCCTACACTGAACAAGGTAAAATTAAACAGAGCCCGACATTAAATACAGTACAATGAAACAGTGCCCTACAAGCAACGAGGTAAAATTAAACAGAGCCCGACATTAAATACAGTACAATGAAACAGTGCCCTACACTGAACAATGTAAAATTAAACACAGCCCGACATTAAATACGGTAAAATGAAACAGTGCCCTACAGTGAACAATGTACAATTAAACAGAGCCCGACATTAAATACGGTACAATGAAACAGTGCCCTACAGTGAACAATGTAAAATTAAACAGAGCCCGACATTAAATACAGTACAATGAAACAGTGCCCTACAAGCAACGAGGTAAAATTAAACAGAGCCCGACATTAAATACAGTACAATGAAACAGTGCCCTACACTGAACAATGTAAAATTAAACACAGCCCGACATTAAATACGGTAAAATGAAACAGTGCCCTACAGTGAACAATGTACAATTAAACAGAGCCCGACATTAAATACGGTACAATGAAACAGTGCCCTACAGTGAACAATGTAAAATTAAACAGAGCCCGACATTAAATACGGTACAATGAAACAGTGCCCTACACTGAACAATGTAAAATTAAACAGAGCCCGACATTAAATACGGTACAATGAAACAGTGCCCTACAGTGAACAATGTACAATTAAACACAGCCCGACAGTAAATACGGTACAATGAAACAGTGCCCTACACTGAACAAGGTAAAATTAAACAGAGCCCGACATTAAATACGGTACAATGAAACAGTGCCCTACAGTGAACAATGTACAATTAAACACAGCCCGACAGTAAATACGGTACAATGAAACAGTGCCCTACACTGAACAAGGTAAAATTAAACAGAGCCCGACATTAAATACAGTACAATGAAACAGTGCCCTACAGTGTACAAAGTGAAATTAAACATAGCCCGACATTAAATACGGTACAATGAATCAGTGCCCTACCAGCAACAATGTAAAATTAAACACAGCCCGACATTAAATACGGTACAATGAATCAGTGCCCTACACTGAACAATGTAAAATTAAAAACAGCCCGACATTAAATACAGGACAATGAAACAGTGCCCTACAGTGTACAAAGTAAAATTAAACAGAGCCCGACATTAAATACGGTACAATGAAACAGTGCCCTACAGTGAACAATGTAAAATTAAACACAGCCCGACATTAAATACAGTACAATGAAATAGTGCCCTACAAGCAACGAGGTAAAATTAAACAGAGCCCGACATTAAATACAGCACAATGAAAGAGTGCCCTACAGTGAACAATGTAAAATTAAACAGAGCCCGACATTAAATACGGTACAATGAAACAGTGCCCTACAGTGAACAATGTAAAATTAAACACAGCCCGACATTAAATACAGTACAATGAAACAGTGACCTACAGTGAACAAGGTAAAATTAAACAGAGCCCGACATTAAATACAGTACAATGAAACAGTGCCCTACAAGCTACAATGTAAAATTAAACAGAGCTCGACATTAAATACGGTACAATGAAACAGTGCCCTACAGTGAACAATGTAAAATTAAACAGAGCCCGACATTAAATGCGGTACAATGAAACAGTGCCCGACAGTGAACAAGGTAAAATTAAACATAGCCCGACATTAAATACAGCCCAATGAAACAGTGCCCTACACTGAACAATGTAAAGTTAAACACAGCCCGACATTAAATACAGTACAATGAATCAGTGCCCTACACTGAACAATGTTAACTTAAACACAGCCCGACATTAAATACGGTACAATGAATCACTGCCCTACACTGAACAATGTAAAATTAAACACAGCCCGACATTAAATACGGTACAATGAAACAGTGCCCTACAGTAAACAAGGCAAAATTAAACAGAGCCCGACATTAAATAGAGTACAATGAAACAGTGCCGACAGTGAACAAGGTAAAATTAAACAGAGCCCAACATTAAATACAGCACAATGAAACAATGCCCGACAGTGAAGAATGTAAAATTAAACAGAGCCCGACATTAAATACAGTACAATGAAACAGTGCCCTACACTGAACAATGTAAAATTAAACACAGCCCGACATTAAATACGGTAAAATGAAACAGTGCCCCACACTGAACAAGGTAAAATTAAACAGAGCCCGACATTAAATACGGTAAAATGAAACAGTGCCCTACACTGAACAAGGTAAAATTAAACACAGCCCGACATTAAATACGGTACAATGAAACAGTGCCCTACACTGAACAAGGTAAAATTAAACAGAGCCCGACATTAAAAACAGTACAATGAAACAGTGCCCTACAGTGAACAATGTACAATTAAACAGAGCCCGACATTAAATACAGTACAATGAAACAGTGCCCCACAGTGAACAATGTAAAATTAAACAGAGCCCGACATTAAATACGGTACAATGAAACAGTGCCCTACAGTGAACAATGTAAAATTAAACAGAGCCCGACATGAAATACGGTACAATGAAACAGTGCCCTACAGTGAACAATGTACAATTAAACACAGCCCGACAGTAAATACGGTACAATGAAACAGTGCCCTACACTGAACAAGGTAAAATTAAACAGAGCCCGACATTAAATACGGTACAATGAAACAGTGCCCGACACTGAACAAGGTAAAATTAAACAGAGCCCGACATTAAATACGGTACAATGAAACAGTGCCCTACAGTGAACAATGTACAATTAAACAGAGCCCGAAATTAAATACAGTACAATGAAACAGTGCCCTACAGTGAACAATGTAAAATTAAACAGAGCCCAACATTAAAAACAGTACAATGAAACAGTGCCCTACACTGAACAATGTAAAATTAAACAGAGCCCGACATTAAATACGGTACAATGAAACAGTGCCCTACAGTGAACAATGTACAATTAAACACAGCCCGACAGTAAATACGGTACAATGAAACAGTGCCCTACACTGAACAAGGTAAAATTAAACAGAGCCCGACATTAAATACAGTACAATGAAACAGTGCCCTACAAGCAACGAGGTAAAATTAAACAGAGCCCGACATTAAATACAGTACAATGAAACAGTGCCCTACACTGAACAATGTAAAATTAAACACAGCCCGACATTAAATACGGTAAAATGAAACAGTGCCCTACAGTGAACAATGTACAATTAAACAGAGCCCGACATTAAATACGGTACAATGAAACAGTGCCCTACAGTGAACAATGAAAAATTAAACAGAGCCCGACATTAAATACAGTACAATGAAACAGTGCCCTACAAGCAACGAGGTAAAATTAAACAGAGCCCGACATTAAATACAGTACAATGAAACAGTGCCCTACACTGAACAATGTAAAATTAAACACAGCCCGACATTAAATACGGTAAAATGAAACAGTGCCCTACAGTGAACAATGTACAATTAAACAGAGCCCGACATTAAATACGGTACAATGAAACAGTGCCCTACAGTGAACAATGTAAAATTAAACAGAGCCCGACATTAAATACGGTACAATGAAACAGTGCCCTACACTGAACAATGTAAAATTAAACAGAGCCCGACATTAAATACGGTACAATGAAACAGTGCCCTACAGTGAACAATGTACAATTAAACACAGCCCGACAGTAAATACGGTACAATGAAACAGTGCCCTACACTGAACAAGGTAAAATTAAACAGAGCCCGACATTAAATACGGTACAATGAAACAGTGCCCTACAGTGAACAATGTACAATTAAACACAGCCCGACAGTAAATACGGTACAATGAAACAGTGCCCTACACTGAACAAGGTAAAATTAAACAGAGTCCGACATTAAATACAGTACAATGAAACAGTGCCCTACAGTGTACAAAGTGAAATTAAACATAGCCCGACATTAAATACGGTACAATGAATCAGTGCCCTACCAGCAACAATGTAAAATTAAACACAGCCCGACATTAAATACGGTACAATGAATCAGTGCCCTACACTGAACAATGTAAAATTAAAAACAGCCCGACATTAAATACAGGACAATGAAACAGTGCCCTACAGTGTACAAAGTAAAATTAAACAGAGCCCGACATTAAATACGGTACAATGAAACAGTGCCCTACAGTGAACAATGTAAAATTAAACACAGCCCGACATTAAATACAGTACAATGAAATAGTGCCCTACAAGCAACGAGGTAAAATTAAACAGAGCCCGACATTAAATACAGCACAATGAAAGAGTGCCCTACAGTGAACAATGTAAAATTAAACAGAGCCCGACATTAAATACGGTACAATGAAACAGTGCCCTACAGTGAACAATGTAAAATTAAACACAGCCCGACATTAAATACAGTACAATGAAACAGTGACCTACAGTGAACAAGGTAAAATTAAACAGAGCCCGACATTAAATACAGTACAATGAAACAGTGCCCTACAAGCTACAATGTAAAATTAAACAGAGCTCGACATTAAATACGGTACAATGAAACAGTGCCCTACAGTGAACAATGTAAAATTAAACAGAGCCCGACATTAAATGCGGTACAATGAAACAGTGCCCGACAGTGAACAAGGTAAAATTAAACATAGCCCGACATTAAATACAGCCCAATGAAACAGTGCCCTACAGTGAACAATGTAAAGTTAAACACAGCCCGACATTAAATACGGTACAATGAAACAGTGCCCTACACTGAACAATGTAAAGTTAAACACAGCCCGACATTAAATACAGTACAATGAATCAGTGCCCTACACTGAACAATGTTAACTTAAACACAGCCCGACATTAAATACGGTACAATGAATCACTGCCCTACACTGAACAATGTAAAATTAAACACAGCCCGACATTAAATACGGTACAATGAAACAGTGCCCTACAGTAAACAAGGCAAAATTAAACAGAGCCCGACATTAAATACGGGACAATGAAACAGTGCCGACAGTGAACAAGGTAAAATTAAACAGAGCCCAACATTAAATACAGCACAATGAAACAATGCCCGACAGTGAAGAATGTAAAATTAAACAGAGCCCGACATTAAATACAGTACAATGAAACAGTGCCCTACACTGAACAATGTAAAATTAAACACAGCCCGACATTAAATACGGTAAAATGAAACAGTGCCCTACACTGAACAAGGTAAAATTAAACAGAGCCCGACATTAAATACGGTAAAATGAAACAGTGCCCTGCACTGAACAATGTAAAATTAAACAGAGCCCGACATTAAATACGGTACAATGAAACAGTGCCCTACACTGAACAAGGTAAAATTAAACAGAGCCCGACATTAAAAACAGTACAATGAAACAGTGCCCTACAGTGAACAATGTACAATTAAACAGAGCCCGACATTAAATACAGTACAATGAAACAGTGCCCTACACTGAACAATGTAAAATTAAACAGAGCCCGACATTAAATACAGTACAATGAAACAGTGCCCTACAGTGAACAATGTACAATTAAACACAGCCCGACAGTCAATACGGTACAATGAAACAGTGCCCTACACTGAACAAGGTAAAATTAAACAGAGCCCGACATTAAATACGGTACAATGAAACAGTGCCCTACAGTGAACAATGTACAATTAAACACAGCCCGACAGTAAATACGGTACAATGAAACAGTGCCCTACACTGAACAAGGTAAAATTAAACAGAGCCCGACATTAAACACGGTACAATGAAACAGTGCCCGACACTGAACAAGGTAAAAGTAAACAGAGCCCGACATTAAATACGGTACAATGAAACAGTGCCCTACAGTGAACAAGGTAAAATTAAACAGAGCCCAGCATTAAATACAGCACAATGAAACAGTGCCCTACACTGAACAAGGTAAAATTAAACAGAGCCCGACATTAAATACGGTACAATGAAACAGTGCCCTACACTGAACAAGGTAAAATTAAACAGAGCCCGACATTAAATACGGTACAATGAAACAGTGCCCTACAGTGAACAATGTAAAATTAAACACAGCCCGACATTAAATACGGTACAATGAATCAGTGCCCTACCAGCAACAATGTAAAATTAAACTCAGCCCGACACTAAATACGGTACAATGAATCAGTGCCCTACACTGAACAATGTAAAATTAAAAACAGCCCGACATTAAATACAGGACAATGAAACAGTGCCCTACAGTGAACAATGTAACATTAAACAGAGCTCGACATTAAATACGGTACAATTAAACAGTGCCCTACACTGAACAATGTAAAATTAAACAGAGCCCGACATTAAATACGGTACAATGAAACAGTGCCCTACAGTGTACAAAGTAAAATTAAACAGAGCCCGACATTAAATACAGTACAATGAAACAGTGCCCTACACTGAACAATGTAAAATTAAACACAGCCCGACATTAAATACGGTAAAATGAAACAGTGCCCCACACTGAACAAGGTAAAATTAAACAGAGCCCGACATTAAATACAGTACAATGAAACAGTGCCCTATAGTGTACAAAGTAAAATTAAACAGAGCCCGACATTAAATACAGTACAATGAAACAGTGCCCTACACTGAACAATGTAAAATTAAACACAGCCCGACATTAAATACGGTACAATGAAACAGTGTCCTACAGTGAACAATGCACAATTAAACAGAGCCCGACATTAAATACAGTACAATGAAACAGTGCCCTACCGTGAACAATGTAAAATTAAACAGAGCCCGACATTAAATACGGTACAATGAAACAGTGGCCTACAGTGAACAATGTAAAATTAAACAGAGCCCGACATTAAATACGGTACAATGAATCAGTGCCCTACAGTGAACAATGTAAAATTAAACAGAGCCCGACATTAAATACGGGACAATGAAACAGTGCCCTACACTGAACAAGGTAAAATTAAACAGAGCCCGACATTAAATACGGTACAATAAAACAGTGCCCTACAGTGAACAATGTAAAATTAAACACAGCCCGACATTAAATACGGTACAATGAATCAGTGCCCTACACTGAACAATGTAAAATTAAACACAGCCCGACATTAAATACGGTACAATGAAACAGTGCCCTACAGTGAACAATGTACAATTAAACACAGCCCGACAGTAAATACGGTACAATGAAACAGTGCCCTACACTGAACAAGGTAAAATTAAACAGAGCCCGACATTAAATACGGTACAATGAAACAGTGCCCTACAGTGAACAATGTAAAATTAAACAGAGCCCGACATTAAATACGGTACAATGAAACAGTGGCCTACAGTGAACAATGTAAAATTAAACAGAGCCCGACATTAAATACGGTACAATGAATCAGTGCCCTACAGTGAACAATGTAAAATTAAACAGAGCCCGACATTAAATACGGGACAATGAAACAGTGCCCTACACTGAACAAGGTAAAATTAAACAGAGCCCGACATTAAATACGGTACAATAAAACAGTGCCCTACAGTGAACAATGTAAAATTAAACACAGCCCGACATTAAATACGGTACAATGAATCAGTGCCCTACACTGAACAATGTAAAATTAAACACAGCCCGACATTAAATACGGTACAATGAAACAGCGCCCTACAGTGAACAATGTACAATTAAACACAGCCCGACAGTAAATACGGTACAATGAAACAGTGCCCTACACTGAACAAGGTAAAATTAAACAGAGCCCGACATTAAATACGGTACAATGAAACAGTGCCCTACAGTGTACAAAGTAAAATTAAACAGAGCCCGACATTAAATACGGGACAATGAAACAGTGCCCTACAGTGAACAATGTAAAATTAAACACAGCCCGACATTAAATACGGTACAATGAATCAGTGCCCTACCAGCAACAATGTAAAATTAAACACAGCCCGACATTAAATACGGTACAATGAATCAGTGCCCTACACTGAACAATGTAAAATTAAAAACAGCCCGACATTAAATACGGTACAATGAAACAGTGCCCTACACTGAACAATGTAAAATTAAACAGAGCGCGACATTAAATACAGTACAATGAAACAGTACCCTACAGTGTACAAAGTAAAATTAAACAGAGCCCGACATTAAATACAGTACAATGAAACAGTGCCCTACAAGCAACGAGGTAAAATTAAACAGAGCCCGACATTAAATACAGTACAATGAAACAGTGCCCTACACTGAACAATGTAAAATTAAACACAGCCCGACATTAAATACGGTAAAATGAAACAGTGCCCTACAGTGAACAATGTACAATTAAACAGAGCCCGACATTAAATACAGTACAATGAAACAGTGCCCTACAGTGAACAATGTAAAATTAAACAGAGCCCGACATTAAATACGGTACAATGAAACAGTGCCCTACAGTGAACAATGTACAATTAAACACAGCCCGACATTAAATACGGTACAACGAATCAGTGCCCTACGAGAAACAATGTAAAATTAAACACAGCCCGACATTAAATACGGTACAATGAATCAGTGCCCTACACTGAACAATGTAAAAGTAAAAACAGCCCGACATTAAATACGGTACAATGAAACAGTGCCCTACAGTGAACAATGTACAATTAAACAGAGCCCGACATTAAATACAGTACAATGAAACAGTGCCCTACAGTGAACAATGTATAATTAAACAGAGCCCGACATTAAAAACAGTACAATGAAACAGTGCCCTACACTGAACAATGTAAAATTAAACAGAGCCCGACATTAAATACAGTACAATGAAACAGTGCCCTACAGTGAACAATGTACAATTAAACACAGCCCGACAGTAAATACGGTACAATGAAACAGTGCCCTACACTGAACAAGGTAAAATTAAACAGAGCCCGACATTAAATACAGTACAATGAAACAGTGCCCTACACTGAACAAGGTAAAATTAAACAGAGGCCGACATTAAATACGGTACAATGAAACAGTGCCCTACAGTGAACAATGTACAATTAAACAGAGCCCGACATTAAATACAGTACAATGAAACAGTGCCCTACAGTGAACAATGTAAAATTAAACAGAGCCCGACATTAAAAACAGTACAATGAAACAGTGCCCTACACTGAACAATGTAAAATTAAACAGAGCCCGACATTAAATACGGTACAATGAAACAGTGCCCTACAGTGAACAATGTACAATTAAACACAGCCCGACAGTAAATACGGTACAATGAAACAGTGCCCTACACTGAACAAGGTAAAATTAAACAGAGCCCGACATTAAATACGGTACAATGAAACAGTGCCCTACACTGAACAAGGTAAAATTAAACAGAGCCCGACATTAAATACGGTACAATGAAACAGTGCCCTACAGTGAACAATGTAAAATTAAACACAGCCCGACATTAAATACGGTACAATGAATCAGTGCCCTACCAGCAACAATGTAAAATTAAACACAGCCCGACATTAAATACGGTACAATGAATCAGTGCCCTACACTGAACAATGTAAAATTAAAAACAGCCCGACATTAAATACGGTACAATGAAACAGTGCCCTACACTGAACAATGTAAAATTAAACAGAGCGCGACATTAAATACAGTACAATGAAACAGTGCCCTACAGTGTACAAAGTAAAATTAAACAGAGCCCGACATTAAATACAGTACAATGAAACAGTGCCCTACAAGCAACGAGGTAAAATTAAACAGAGCCCGACATTAAATACAGTACAATGAAACAGTGCCCTACACTGAACAATGTAAAATTAAACACAGCCCGACATTAAATACGGTAAAATGAAACAGTGCCCTACAGTGAACAATGTACAATTAAACAGAGCCCGACATTAAATACAGTACAATGAAACAGTGCCCTACAGTGAACAATGTAAAATTAAACAGAGCCCGACATTAAATACGGTACAATGAAACAGTGCCCTACACTGAACAATGTAAAATTAAACAGAGCCCGACATTAAATACGGTACAATGAAACAGTGCCCTACAGTGAACAATGTACAATTAAACACAGCCCGACAGTAAATACGGTACAATAAAACAGTGCCCTACACTGAACAAGGTAAAATTAAACAGAGCCCGACATTAAATACGGTACAATGAAACAGTGCCCTACACTGAACAATGTAAAATTAAACAGAGCCCGACATTAAATACGGTACAATGAAACAGTGCCCTACAGTGAACAATGTACAATTAAACACAGCCCGACAGTAAATACGGTACAATGAAACAGTGCCCTACACTGAACAAGGTAAAATTAAACAGAGCCCGACATTAAATACGGTACAATGAAACAGTGCCCTACACTGAACAAGGTAAAATTAAACAGAGCCCGACATTAAATACGGTACAATGAAACAGTGCCCTACAGTGAACAATGTAAAATTAAACACAGCCCGACATTAAATACGGTACAATGAATCAGTGCCCTACCAGCAACAATGTAAAATTAAACACAGCCCGACATTAAATACGGTACAATGAATCAGTGCCCTACACTGAACAATGTAAAATTAAAAACAGCCCGACATTAAATACAGGACAATGAAACAGTGCCCTACAGTGTACAAAGTAAAATTAAACAGAGCCCGACATTAAATACAGTACAATGAAACAGTGCCCTACAAGCAACGAGGTAAAATTAAACAGAGCCCGACATTAAATACAGCACAATGAAACAGTGCCCTACAGTGAACAATGTAAAATTAAACACAGCCCGATATTAAATACAGTACAATGAAACAGTGACCTACAGTGAACAAGGTAAAATTAAACAGAGCCCGACATTAAATACAGTACAATGAAACAGTGCCCTACAAGCTACAATGTAAAATTAAACACAGCCCGACAGTAAATACGGTACAATGAAACAGTGCCCTACACTGAACAAGGTAAAATTAAACAGAGCCCGACATTAAATACGGTACAATGAAACAGTGCCCTACACTGAACAAGGTAAAATTAAACAGAGCCCGACATTAAATACGGTACAATGAAACAGTGCCCTACAGTGAACAATGTAAAATTAAACACAGCCCGACATTAAATACGGTACAATGAATCAGTGCCCTACCAGCAACAATGTAAAATTAAACACAGCCCGACATTAAATACGGTACAATGAATCAGTGCTTACACTGAACAATGTGAAATTAAAAACAGCCCGACATTAAATACGGTACAATGAAACAGTGCCCTACACTGAACAATGTAAAATTAAACAGAGCGCGACATTAAATACAGTACAATGAAACAGTGCCCTACAGTGTACAAAGTAAAATTAAACAGAGCCCGACATTAAATACAGTACAATGAAACAGTGCCCTACAAGCAACGAGGTAAAATTAAACAGAGCCCGACATTAAATACAGTACAATGAAACAGTGCCCTACACTGAACAATGTAAAATTAAACACAGCCCGACATTAAATACGGTAAAATGAAACAGTGCCCTACAGTGAACAATGTACAATTAAACAGAGCCCGACATTAAATACAGTACAATGAAACAGTGCCCTACAGTGAACAATGTACAATTAAACACAGCCCGACAGTAAATACGGTACAATGAATCAGTGCCCTACCAGCAACAATGTAAAATTAAACACAGCCCGACATTAAATACGGTACAATGAATCAGTGCCCTACACTGAACAATGTAAAATTAAAAACAGCCCGACATTAAATACAGGACAATGAAACAGTGCCCTACAGTGTACAAAGTAAAATTAAACAGAGCCCGACATTAAATACGGTACAATGAAACAGTGCCCTACAAGCAACGAGGTAAAATTAAACAGAGCCCGACATTAAATACAGCACAATGAAAGAGTGCCCTACAGTGAACAATGTAAAATTAAACAGAGTCCGACATTAAATACGGTACAATGAAACAGTGCCCTACAGTGAACAATGTAAAATTAAACACAGCCCGACATTAAATACAGTACAATGAAACAGTGACCTACAGTGAACAAGGTAAAATTAAACAGAGCCCGACATTAAATACAGTACAATGAAACAGTGCCCTACAAGCTACAATGTAAAATTAAACAGAGCTCGACATTAAATACGGTACAATGAAACAGTGCCCTACAGTGAACAATGTAAAATTAAACAGAGCCCGACATTAAATGCGGTACAATGAAACAGTGCCCGACAGTGAACAAGGTAAAATTAAACATAGCCCGACATTAAATACAGCCCAATGAAACAGTGCCCTACAGTGAACAATGTAAAGTTAAACACAGCCCGACATTAAATACGGTACAATGAAACAGTGCCCTACACTGAACAATGTAAAGTTAAACACAGCCCGACATTAAATACAGTACAATGAATCAGTGCCCTACACTGAACAATGTTAACTTAAACACAGCCCGACATTAAATACGGTACAATGAATCACTGCCCTACACTGAACAATGTAAAATTAAACACAGCCCGACATTAAATACGGTACAATGAAACAGTGCCCTACAGTAAACAAGGCAAAATTAAACAGAGCCCGACATTAAATACGGGACAATGAAACAGTGCCGACAGTGAACAAGGTAAAATTAAACAGAGCCCAACATTAAATACAGCACAATGAAACAGTGCCCTACACTGAACAATGTAAAATTAAACACAGCCCGACATTAAATACGGTAAAATGAAACAATGCCCGACAGTGAAGAATGTAAAATTAAACAGAGCCCGACATTAAATACAGTACAATGAAACAGTGCCCTACACTGAACAATGTAAAATTAAACACAGCCCGACATTAAATACGGTAAAATGAAACAGTGCCCTACACTGAACAAGGTAAAATTAAACAGAGCCCGACATTAAATACGGTAAAATGAAACAGTGCCCTACACTGAACAAGGTAAAAGTAAACACAGCCCGACATTAAATACGGTACAATGAAACAGTGCCCTACACTGAACAAGGTAAAATTAAACAGAGCCCGACATTAAATACAGTACAATGAAACAGTGCCCTACACTGAACAAGGTAAAATTAAACAGAGCCCGACATTAAATACAGTACAATGAAACAGTGCCCTACAGTGAACAATGTACAATTAAACACAGCCCGACAGTCAATACGGTACAATGAAACAGTGCCCTACACTGAACAAGGTAAAATTAAACAGAGCCCGACATTAAATACGGTACAATGAAACAGTGCCCTACAGTGAACAATGTACAATTAAACACAGCCCGACAGTAAATACGGTACAATGAAACAGTGCCCTACACTGAACAAGGTAAAATTAAACAGAGCCCGACATTAAACACGGTACAATGAAACAGTGCCCGACACTGAACAAGGTAAAAGTAAACAGAGCCCGACATTAAATACGGTACAATGAAACAGTGCCCTACAGTGAACAAGGTAAAATTAAACAGAGCCCAGCATTAAATACAGCACAATGAAACAGTGCCCTACACTGAACAAGGTAAAATTAAACAGAGCCCGACATTAAATACGGTACAATGAAACAGTGCCCTACACTGAACAAGGTAAAATTAAACAGAGCCCGACATTAAATACGGTACAATGAAACAGTGCCCTACAGTGAACAATGTAAAATTAAACACAGCCCGACATTAAATACGGTACAATGAATCAGTGCCCTACCAGCAACAATGTAAAATTAAACTCAGCCCGACACTAAATACGGTACAATGAATCAGTGCCCTACACTGAACAATGTAAAATTAAAAACAGCCCGACATTAAATACAGGACAATGAAACAGTGCCCTACAGTGAACAATGTAACATTAAACAGAGCTCGACATTAAATACGGTACAATTAAACAGTGCCCTACACTGAACAATGTAAAATTAAACAGAGCCCGACATTAAATACGGTACAATGAAACAGTGCCCTACAGTGTACAAAGTAAAATTAAACAGAGCCCGACATTAAATACAGTACAATGAAACAGTGCCCTACACTGAACAATGTAAAATTAAACACAGCCCGACATTAAATACGGTAAAATGAATCAGTGCCCCACACTGAACAAGGTAAAATTAAACAGAGCCCGACATTAAATACAGTACAATGAAACAGTGCCCTATAGTGTACAAAGTAAAATTAAACAGAGCCCGACATTAAATACAGTACAATGAAACAGTGCCCTACACTGAACAATGTAAAATTAAACACAGCCCGACATTAAATACGGTACAATGAAACAGTGTCCTACAGTGAACAATGCACAATTAAACAGAGCCCGACATTAAATACAGTACAATGAAACAGTGACCTACAGTGAACAAGGTAAAATTAAACAGAGCCCGACATTAAATACAGTACAATGAAACAGTGCCCTACAAGCTACAATGTAAAATTAAACAGAGCTCGACATTAAATACGGTACAATGAAACAGTGCCCTACAGTGAACAATGTAAAATTAAACAGAGCCCGACATTAAATGCGGTACAATGAAACAGTGCCCGACAGTGAACAAGGTAAAATTAAACATAGCCCGACATTAAATACAGCCCAATGAAACAGTGCCCTACAGTGAACAATGTAAAGTTAAACACAGCCCGACATTAAATACGGTACAATGAAACAGTGCCCTACACTGAACAATGTAAAGTTAAACACAGCCCGACATTAAATACAGTACAATGAATCAGTGCCCTACACTGAACAATGTTAACTTAAACACAGCCCGACATTAAATACGGTACAATGAATCACTGCCCTACACTGAACAATGTAAAATTAAACACAGCCCGACATTAAATACGGTACAATGAAACAGTGCCCTACAGTAAACAAGGCAAAATTAAACAGAGCCCGACATTAAATACGGGACAATGAAACAGTGCCGACAGTGAACAATGTAAAATTAAACACAGCCCGACATTAAATACGGTACAATGAAACAGTGCCCTACACTGAACAATGTAAAATTAAACAGAGCCCAACATTAAATACAGCACAATGAAACAATGCCCGACAGTGAAGAATGTAAAATTAAACAGAGCCCGACATTAAATACAGTACAATGAAACAGTGCCCTACACTGAACAATGTAAAATTAAACACAGCCCAACATTAAATACGGTAAAATGAAACAGTGCCCTACACTGAACAAGGTAAAATTAAACAGAGCCCGACATTAAATACGGTAAAATGAAACAGTGCCCTACACTGAACAAGGTAAAAGTAAACACAGCCCGACATTAAATACGGTACAATGAAACAGTGCCCTACACTGAACAAGGTAAAATTAAACAGAGCCCGACATTAAAAACAGTACAATGAAACAGTGCCCTACAGTGAACAATGTACAATTAAACAGAGCCCGACATTAAATACAGTACAATGAAACAGTGCCCTACACTGAACAATGTAAAATTAAACAGAGCCCGACATTAAATACAGTACAATGAAACAGTGCCCTACAGTGAACAATGTACAATTAAACACAGCCCGACAGTCAATACGGTACAATGAAACAGTGCCCTACACTGAACAAGGTAAAATTAAACAGAGCCCGACATTAAATACGGTACAATGAAACAGTGCCCTACAGTGAACAATGTATAATTAAACAGAGCCCGACATTAAAAACAGTACAATGAAACAGTGCCCTACACTGAACAATGTAAAATTAAACAGAGCCCGACATTAAATACAGTACAATGAAACAGTGCCCTACAGTGAACAATGTACAATTAAACACAGCCCGACAGTAAATACGGTACAATGAAACAGTGCCCTACACTGAACAAGGTAAAATTAAACAGAGCCCGACATTAAATACAGTACAATGAAACAGTGCCCTACACTGAACAAGGTAAAATTAAACAGAGGCCGACATTAAATACGGTACAATGAAACAGTGCCCTACAGTGAACAATGTACAATTAAACAGAGCCCGACATTAAATACAGTACAATGAAACAGTGCCCTACAGTGAACAATGTAAAATTAAACAGAGCCCGACATTAAAAACAGTACAATGAAACAGTGCCCTACACTGAACAATGTAAAATTAAACAGAGCCCGACATTAAATACGGTACAATGAAACAGTGCCCTACAGTGAACAATGTACAATTAAACACAGCCCGACAGTAAATACGGTACAATGAAACAGTGCCCTACACTGAACAAGGTAAAATTAAACAGAGCCCGACATTAAATACGGTACAATGAAACAGTGCCCTACAGTGAACAATGTAAAATTAAACACAGCCCGACATTAAATACGGTACAATGAATCAGTGCCCTACCAGCAACAATGTAAAATTAAACACAGCCCGACATTAAATACGGTACAATGAATCAGTGCCCTACACTGAACAATGTAAAATTAAAAACAGCCCGACATTAAATACGGTACAATGAAACAGTGCCCTACACTGAACAATGTAAAATTAAACAGAGCGCGACATTAAATACAGTACAATGAAACAGTGCCCTACAGTGTACAAAGTAAAATTAAACAGAGCCCGACATTAAATACAGTACAATGAAACAGTGCCCTACAAGCAACGAGGTAAAATTAAACAGAGCCCGACATTAAATACAGTACAATGAAACAGTGCCCTACACTGAACAATGTAAAATTAAACACAGCCCGACATTAAATACGGTAAAATGAAACAGTGCCCTACAGTGAACAATGTACAATTAAACAGAGCCCGACATTAAATACAGTACAATGAAACAGTGCCCTACAGTGAACAATGTAAAATTAAACAGAGCCCGACATTAAATACGGTACAATGAAACAGTGCCCTACACTGAACAATGTAAAATTAAACAGAGCCCGACATTAAATACGGTACAATGAAACAGTGCCCTACAGTGAACAATGTACAATTAAACACAGCCCGACAGTAAATACGGTACAATAAAACAGTGCCCTACACTGAACAAGGTAAAATTAAACAGAGCCCGACATTAAATACGGTACAATGAAACAGTGACCTACAGTAAACAATGTACAATTAAACACAGCCCGACAGTAAATACGGTACAATGAAACAGTGCCCTACACTGAACAAGGTAAAATTAAACAGAGCCCGACATTAAATACGGTACAATGAAACAGTGCCCTACACTGAACAAGGTAAAATTAAACACAGCCCGACAGTAAATACGGTACAATGAAACAGTGCCCTACACTGAACAATGTAAAATTAAACAGAGCCCGACATTAAATACGGTACAATGAAACAGTGCCCTACAGTGAACAATGTACAATTAAACACAGCCCGACAGTAAATACGGTACAATGAAACAGTGCCCTACACTGAACAAGGTAAAATTAAACAGAGCCCGACATTAAATACAGTACAATGAAACAGTGCCCGACAGTGTACAAAGTAAAATTAAACAGAGCCCGACATTAAATACAGTACAATGAAACAGTGCCCTACAAGCAACGAGGTAAAATTAAACAGAGCCCGACATTAAATACAGCACAATGAAACAGTGCCCTACAGTGAACAATGTAAAATTAAACACAGCCCGATATTAAATACAGTACAATGAAACAGTGACCTACAGTGAACAAGGTAAAATTAAACAGAGCCCGACATTAAATACAGTACAATGAAACAGTGCCCTACAAGCTACAATGTAAAATTAAACACAGCCCGACAGTAAATACGGTACAATGAAACAGTGCCCTACACTGAACAAGGTAAAATTAAACAGAGCCCGACATTAAATACGGTACAATGAAACAGTGCCCTACACTGAACAAGGTAAAATTAAACAGAGCCCGACATTAAATACGGTACAATGAAACAGTGCCCTACAGTGAACAATGTAAAATTAAACACAGCCCGACATTAAATACGGTACAATGAATCAGTGCCCTACCAGTAACAATGTAAAATTAAACACAGCCCGACATTAAATACGGTACAATGAATCAGTGCCCTACACTGAACAATGTAAAATTAAAAACAGCCCGACATTAAATACGGTACAATGAAACAGTGCCCTACACTGAACAATGTAAAATTAAACAGAGCGCGACATTAAATACAGTACAATGAAACAGTGCCCTACAGTGTACAAAGTAAAATTAAACAGAGCCCGACATTAAATACAGTACAATGAAACAGTGCCCTACAAGCAACGAGGTAAAATTAAACAGAGCCCGACATTAAATACAGTACAATGAAACAGTGCCCTACACTGAACAATGTAAAATTAAACACAGCCCGACATTAAATACGGTAAAATGAAACAGTGCCCTACAGTGAACAATGTACAATTAAACAGAGCCCGACATTAAATACGGTACAATGAAACAGTGCCCTACAGTGAACAATGTACAATTAAACACAGCCCGACAGTAAATACGGTACAATGAATCAGTGCCCTACCAGCAACAATGTAAAATTAAACACAGCCCGACATTAAATACGGTACAATGAATCAGTGCCCTACACTGAACAATGTAAAATTAAAAACAGCCCGACATTAAATACAGGACAATGAAACAGTGCCCTACAAGCAACGAGGTAAAATTAAACAGAGCCCGACATTAAATACAGCACAATGAAAGAGTGCCCTACAGTGAACAATGTAAAATTAAACAGAGCCCGACATTAAATACGGTACAATGAAACAGTGCCCTACAGTGAACAATGTAAAATTAAACACAGCCCGACATTAAATACAGTACAATGAAACAGTGACCTACAGTGAACAAGGTAAAATTAAACAGAGCCCGACATTAAATACAGTACAATGAAACAGTGCCCTACAAGCTACAATGTAAAATTAAACAGAGCTCGACATTAAATACGGTACAATGAAACAGTGCCCTACAGTGAACAATGTAAAATTAAACAGAGCCCGACATTAAATGCGGTACAATGAAACAGTGCCCGACAGTGAACAAGGTAAAATTAAACATAGCCCGACATTAAATACAGCCCAATGAAACAGTGCCCTACAGTGAACAATGTAAAGTTAAACACAGCCCGACATTAAATACGGTACAATGAAACAGTGCCCTACACTGAACAATGTAAAGTTAAACACAGCCCGACATTAAATACAGTACAATGAATCAGTGCCCTACACTGAACAATGTTAACTTAAACACAGCCCGACATTAAATACGGTACAATGAATCACTGCCCTACACTGAACAATGTAAAATTAAACACAGCCCGACATTAAATACGGTACAATGAAACAGTGCCCTACAGTAAACAAGGCAAAATTAAACAGAGCCCGACATTAAATACGGGACAATGAAACAGTGCCGACAGTGAACAAGGTAAAATTAAACAGAGCCCAACATTAAATACAGCACAATGAAACAATGCCCGACAGTGAACAATGTAAAATTAAAAACAGCCCGACATTAAATACGGTACAATGAAACAGTGCCCTACACTGAACAATGTAAAATTAAACAGAGCGCGACATTAAATACAGTACAATGAAACAGTGCCCTACAGTGTACAAAGTAAAATTAAACAGAGCCCGACATTAAATACAGTACAATGAAACAGTGCCCTACAAGCAACGAGGTAAAATTAAACAGAGCCCGACATTAAATACAGTACAATGAAACAGTGCCCTACACTGAACAATGTAAAATTAAACACAGCCCGACATTAAATACGGTAAAATGAAACAGTGCCCTACAGTGAACAATGTACAATTAAACAGAGCCCGACATTAATTACGGTACAATGAAACAGTGCCCTACAGTGAACAATGTACAATTAAACACAGCCCGACAGTAAATACGGTACAATGAATCAGTGCCCTACCAGCAACAATGTAAAATTAAACACAGCCCGACATTAAATACGGTACAATGAATCAGTGCCCTACACTGAACAATGTAAAATTAAAAACAGCCCGACATTAAATACAGGACAATGAAACAGTGCCCTACAGTGTACAAAGTAAAATTAAACAGAGCCCGACATTAAATACGGTACAATGAAACAGTGCCCTACAAGCAACGAGGTAAAATTAAACAGAGCCCGACATTAAATACAGCACAATGAAAGAGTGCCCTACAGTGAACAATGTAAAATTAAACAGAGCCCGACATTAAATACGGTACAATGAAACAGTGCCCTACAGTGAACAATGTAAAATTAAACACAGCCCGACATTAAATACAGTACAATGAAACAGTGACCTACAGTGAACAAGGTAAAATTAAACAGAGCCCGACATTAAATACAGTACAATGAAACAGTGCCCTACAAGCTACAATGTAAAATTAAACAGAGCTCGACATTAAATACGGTACAATGAAACAGTGCCCTACAGTGAACAATGTAAAATTAAACAGAGCCCGACATTAAATGCGGTACAATGAAACAGTGCCCGACAGTGAACAAGGTAAAATTAAACATAGCCCGACATTAAATACAGCCCAATGAAACAGTGCCCTACAGTGAACAATGTAAAGTTAAACACAGCCCGACATTAAATACGGTACAATGAAACAGTGCCCTACACTGAACAATGTAAAGTTAAACACAGCCCGACATTAAATACAGTACAATGAATCAGTGCCCTACACTGAACAATGTTAACTTAAACACAGCCCGACATTAAATACGGTACAATGAATCACTGCCCTACACTGAACAATGTAAAATTAAACACAGCCCGACATTAAATACGGTACAATGAAACAGTGCCCTACAGTAAACAAGGCAAAATTAAACAGAGCCCGACATTAAATACGGGACAATGAAACAGTGCCGACAGTGAACAAGGTAAAATTAAACAGAGCCCAACATTAAATACAGCACAATGAAACAATGCCCGACAGTGAAGAATGTAAAATTAAACAGAGCCCGACATTAAATACAGTACAATGAAACAGTGCCCTACACTGAACAATGTAAAATTAAACACAGCCCGACATTAAATACGGTAAAATGAAACAGTGCCCTACACTGAACAAGGTAAAATTAAACAGAGCCCAACATTAAATACGGTAAAATGAAACAGTGCCCTACACTGAACAAGGTAAAAGTAAACACAGCCCGACATTAAATACGGTACAATGAAACAGTGCCCTACACTGAACAAGGTAAAATTAAACAGAGCCCGACATTAAAAACAGTACAATGAAACAGTGCCCTACAGTGAACAATGTACAATTAAACAGAGCCCGACATTAAATACAGTACAATGAAACAGTGCCCTACACTGAACAATGTAAAATTAAACAGAGCCCGACATTAAATACAGTACAATGAAACAGTGCCCTACAGTGAACAATGTACAATTAAACACAGCCCGACAGTCAATACGGTACAATGAAACAGTGCCCTACACTGAACAAGGTAAAATTAAACAGAGCCCGACATTAAATACGGTACAATGAAACAGTGCCCTACAGTGAACAATGTACAATTAAACACAGCCCGACAGTAAATACGGTACAATGAAACAGTGCCCTACACTGAACAAGGTAAAATTAAACAGAGCCCGACATTAAACACGGTACAATGAAACAGTGCCCGACACTGAACAAGGTAAAAGTAAACAGAGCCCGACATTAAATACGGTACAATGAAACAGTGCCCTACAGTGAACAAGGTAAAATTAAACAGAGCCCAGCATTAAATACAGCACAATGAAACAGTGCCCTACACTGAACAAGGTAAAATTAAACAGAGCCCGACATTAAATACGGTACAATGAAACAGTGCCCTACACTGAACAAGGTAAAATTAAACAGAGCACGACATTAAATACGGTACAATGAAACAGTGCCCTACAGTGAACAATGTAAAATTAAACACAGCCCGACATTAAATACGGTACAATGAATCAGTGCCCTACCAGCAACAATGTAAAATTAAACTCAGCCCGACACTAAATACGGTACAATGAATCAGTGCCCTACACTGAACAATGTAAAATTAAAAACAGCCCGACATTAAATACAGGACAATGAAACAGTGCCCTACAGTGAACAATGTAACATTAAACAGAGCTCGACATTAAATACGGTACAATTAAACAGTGCCCTACACTGAACAATGTAAAATTAAACAGAGCCCGACATTAAATACGGTACAATGAAACAGTGCCCTACAGTGTACAAAGTAAAATTAAACAGAGCCCGACATTAAATACAGTACAATGAAACAGTTCCCTACACTGAACAATGTAAAATTAAACACAGCCCGACATTAAATACGGTAAAATGAAACAGTGCCCCACACTGAACAAGGTAAAATTAAACAGAGCCCGACATTAAATACAGTACAATGAAACAGTGCCCTATAGTGTACAAAGTAAAATTAAACAGAGCCCGACATTAAATACAGTACAATGAAACAGTGCCCTACACTGAACAATGTAAAATTAAACACAGCCCGACATTAAATACGGTACAATGAAACAGTGTCCTACAGTGAACAATGCACAATTAAACAGAGCCCGACATTAAATACAGTACAATGAAACAGTGACCTACAGTGAACAAGGTAAAATTAAACAGAGCCCGACATTAAATACAGTACAATGAAACAGTGCCCTACAAGCTACAATGTAAAATTAAACAGAGCTCGACATTAAATACGGTACAATGAAACAGTGCCCTACAGTGAACAATGTAAAATTAAACAGAGCCCGACATTAAATGCGGTACAATGAAACAGTGCCCGACAGTGAACAAGGTAAAATTAAACATAGCCCGACATTAAATACAGCCCAATGAAACAGTGCCCTACAGTGAACAATGTAAAGTTAAACACAGCCCGACATTAAATACGGTACAATGAAACAGTGCCCTACACTGAACAATGTAAAGTTAAACACAGCCCGACATTAAATACAGTACAATGAATCAGTGCCCTACACTGAACAATGTTAACTTAAACACAGCCCGACATTAAATACGGTACAATGAATCACTGCCCTACACTGAACAATGTAAAATTAAACACAGCCCGACATTAAATACGGTACAATGAAACAGTGCCCTACAGTAAACAAGGCAAAATTAAACAGAGCCCGACATTAAATACGGGACAATGAAACAGTGCCGACAGTGAACAATGTAAAATTAAACACAGCCCGACATTAAATACGGTACAATGAAACAGTGCCCTACACTGAACAATGTAAAATTAAACAGAGCCCAACATTAAATACAGCACAATGAAACAATGCCCGACAGTGAAGAATGTAAAATTAAACAGAGCCCGACATTAAATACAGTACAATGAAACAGTGCCCTACACTGAACAATGTAAAATTAAACACAGCCCGACATTAAATACGGTAAAATGAAACAGTGCCCTACACTGAACAAGGTAAAATTAAACAGAGCCCGACATTAAATACGGTAAAATGAAACAGTGCCCTACACTGAACAAGGTAAAAGTAAACACAGCCCGACATTAAATACGGTACAATGAAACAGTGCCCTAAACTGAACAAGGTAAAATTAAACAGAGCCCGACATTAAAAACAGTACAATGAAACAGTGCCCTACAGTGAACAATGTACAATTAAACAGAGCCCGACATTAAATACAGTACAATGAAACAGTGCCCTACACTGAACAATGTAAAATTAAACAGAGCCCGACATTAAATACAGTACAATGAAACAGTGCCCTACAGTGAACAATGTACAATTAAACACAGCCCGACAGTCAATACGGTACAATGAAACAGTGCCCTACACTGAACAAGGTAAAATTAAACAGAGCCCGACATTAAATACGGTACAATGAAACAGTGCCCTACAGTGAACAATGTACAATTAAACACAGCCCGACAGTAAATACGGTACAATGAAACAGTGCCCTACACTGAACAAGGTAAAATTAAACAGAGCCCGACATTAAACACGGTACAATGAAACAGTGCCCGACACTGAACAAGGTAAAAGTAAACAGAGCCCGACATTAAATACGGTACAATGAAACAGTGCCCTACAGTGAACAAGGTAAAATTAAACAGAGCCCAGCATTAAATACAGCACAATGAAACAGTGCCCTACACTGAACAAGGTAAAATTAAACAGAGCCCGACATTAAATACGGTACAATGAAACAGTGCCCTACACTGAACAAGGTAAAATTAAACAGAGCCCGACATTAAATACGGTACAATGAAACAGTGCCCTACAGTGAACAATGTAAAATTAAACACAGCCCGACATTAAATACGGTACAATGAATCAGTGCCCTACCAGCAACAATGTAAAATTAAACTCAGCCCGACACTAAATACGGTACAATGAATCAGTGCCCTACACTGAACAATGTAAAATTAAAAACAGCCCGACATTAAATACAGGACAATGAAACAGTGCCCTACAGTGAACAATGTAACATTAAACAGAGCTCGACATTAAATACGGTACAATTAAACAGTGCCCTACACTGAACAATGTAAAATTAAACAGAGCCCGACATTAAATACGGTACAATGAAACAGTGCCCTACAGTGTACAAAGTAAAATTAAACAGAGCCCGACATTAAATACAGTACAATGAAACAGTGCCCTACACTGAACAATGTAAAATTAAACACAGCCCGACATTAAATACGGTAAAATGAAACAGTGCCCCACACTGAACAAGGTAAAATTAAACAGAGCCCGACATTAAATACAGTACAATGAAACAGTGCCCTATAGTGTACAAAGTAAAATTAAACAGAGCCCGACATTAAATACAGTACAATGAAACAGTGCCCTACACTGAACAATGTAAAATTAAACACAGCCCGACATTAAATACGGTACAATGAAACAGTGTCCTACAGTGAACAATGCACAATTAAACAGAGCCCGACATTAAATACAGTACAATGAAACAGTGCCCTACAGTGAACAATGTAAAATTAAACAGAGCCCGACATTAAATACGGTACAATGAAACAGTGGCCTACAGTGAACAATGTAAAATTAAACAGAGCCCGACATTAAATACGGTACAATGAAACAGTGCCCTACACTGAACAATGTAAAATTAAACAGAGCCCGACATTAAATACGGGACAATGAAACAGTGCCCTACACTGAACAAGGTAAAATTAAACAGAGCCCGACATTAAATACGGTACAATGAAACAGTGCCCTACACTGAACAATGTAAAATTAAACACAGCCCGACATTAAATACGGTACAATGAATCAGTGCCCTACACTGAACAATGTAAAATTAAACACAGCCCGACATTAAATACGGTACAATGAAACAGTGCCCTACAGTGAACAATGTACAATTAAACACAGCCCGACAGTAAATACGGTACAATGAAACAGTGCCCTACACTGAACAAGGTAAAATTAAACAGAGCCCGACATTAAATACGGTACAATGAAACAGTGCCCTACAGTGTACAAAGTAAAATTAAACAGAGCCCGACATTAAATACGGTACAATGAAACAGTGCCCTACAGTGAACAATGTAAAATTAAACACAGCCCGACATTAAATACGGTACAATGAATCAGTGCCCTACCAGCAACAATGTAAAATTAAACACAGCCCGACATTAAATACGGTACAATGAATCAGTGCCCTACACTGAACAATGTAAAATTAAAAACAGCCCGACATTAAATACGGTACAATGAAACAGTGCCCTACACTGAACAATGTAAAATTAAACAGAGCGCGACATTAAATACAGTACAATGAAACAGTGCCCTACAGTGTACAAAGTAAAATTAAACAGAGCCCGACATTAAATACAGTACAATGAAACAGTGCCCTACAAGCAACGAGGTAAAATTAAACAGAGCCCGACATTAAATACAGTACAATGAAACAGTGCCCTACACTGAACAATGTAAAATTAAACACAGCCCGACATTAAATACGGTAAAATGAAACAGTGCCCTACAGTGAACAATGTACAATTAAACAGAGCCCGACATTAAATACAGTACAATGAAACAGTGCCCTACAGTGAACAATGTAAAATTAAACAGAGCCCGACATTAAATACGGTACAATGAAACAGTGCCCTACACTGAACAATGTAAAATTAAACAGAGCCCGACATTAAATACGGTACAATGAAACAGTGCCCTACAGTGAACAATGTACAATTAAACACAGCCCGACAGTAAATACGGTACAATGAAACAGTGCCCTACACTGAACAAGGTAAAATTAAACAGAGCCCGACATTAAATACGGTACAATGAAACAGTGCCCTACACTGAACAATGTAAAATTAAACAGAGCCCGACATTAAATACGGTACAATGAAACAGTGCCCTACAGTGAACAATGTACAATTAAACACAGCCCGACATTAAATACGGTACAATGAATCAGTGCCCTACGAGAAACAATGTAAAATTAAACACAGCCCGACATTAAATACGGTACAATGAATCAGTGCCCTACACTGAACAATGTAAAAGTAAAAACAGCCCGACATTAAATACGGTACAATGAAACAGTGCCCTACAGTGAACAATGTACAATTAAACAGAGCCCGACATTAAATACAGTACAATGAAACAGTGCCCTACAGTGAACAATGTATAATTAAACAGAGCCCGACATTAAAAACAGTACAATGAAACAGTGCCCTACACTGAACAATGTAAAATTAAACAGAGCCCGACATTAAATACAGTACAATGAAACAGTGCCCTACAGTGAACAATGTATAATTAAACAGAGCCCGACATTAAATACAGTACAATGAAACAGTGCCCTACACTGAACAATGTAAAATTAAACAGAGCCCGACATTAAATACAGTACAATGAAACAGTGCCCTACAGTGAACAATGTACAATTAAACACAGCCCGACAGTAAATACGGTACAATGAAACAGTGCCCTACACTGAACAAGGTAAAATTAAACAGAGCCCGACATTAAATACAGTACAATGAAACAGTGCCCTACACTGAACAAGGTAAAATTAAACAGAGGCCGACATTAAATACGGTACAATGAAACAGTGCCCTACAGTGAACAATGTACAATTAAACAGAGCCCGACATTAAATACAGTACAATGAAACAGTGCCCTACAGTGAACAATGTAAAATTAAACAGAGCCCGACATTAAAAACAGTACAATGAAACAGTGCCCTACACTGAACAATGTAAAATTAAACAGAGCCCGACATTAAATACGGTACAATGAAACAGTGCCCTACAGTGAAC
This sequence comes from Scyliorhinus torazame, assembly GCF_047496885.1. Lineage (NCBI taxonomy): Eukaryota > Metazoa > Chordata > Chondrichthyes > Carcharhiniformes > Scyliorhinidae > Scyliorhinus > Scyliorhinus torazame. The sequence goes on from NW_027307797.1 coordinate 54,818, forward strand.
AATGTACAATTAAACACAGCCCGACAGTAAATACGGTACAATGAAACAGTGCCCTACACTGAACAAGGTAAAATTAAACAGAGCCCGACATTAAATACGGTACAATGAAACAGTGCCCTACACTGAACAAGGTAAAATTAAACAGAGCCCGACATTAAATACGGTACAATGAAACAGTGCCCTACAGTGAACAATGTAAAATTAAACACAGCCCGACATTAAATACGGTACAATGAATCAGTGCCCTACCAGCAACAATGTAAAATTAAACACAGCCCGACATTAAATACGGTACAATGAATCAGTGCCCTACACTGAACAATGTAAATTTAAAAACAGCCCGACATTAAATACGGTACAATGAAACAGTGCCCTACACTGAACAATGTAAAATTAAACAGAGCGCGACATTAAATACAGTACAATGAAACAGTGCCCTACAGTGTACAAAGTAAAATTAAACAGAGCCCGACATTAAATACAGTACAATGAAACAGTGCCCTACAAGCAACGAGGTAAAATTAAACAGAGCCCGACATTAAATACAGTACAATGAAACAGTGCCCTACACTGAACAATGTAAAATTAAACACAGCCCGACATTAAATACGGTAAAATGAAACAGTGCCCTACAGTGAACAATGTACAATTAAACAGAGCCCGACATTAAAAACAGTACAATGAAACAGTAAGGAGCATCCAGGAGGGCTTCTTAAAACAATATGTAAACAGTCCAACTAGGGAAGCGGCGGTACTGGACCTGGTATTGGGGAATGAGCCCGGCCAGGTGGTAGATGTTTCAGTAGGGGAGCATTTCGGTAACAGTGACCACAATTCAGTAAGTTTTAAAGTACTGGTGGACAAGGATAAGAGTGGTCCGAGGATGAATGTGCTAAATTGGGGGAAGGCTAATTATAACAATATTAGGCGGGAACTGAAGAGCATAGATTGGGGGCGGATGTTTGAGGGCAAATCAACATCTGACATGTGGGAGGCTTTCAAGTGTCAGTTGATAGGAATACAGGACAGGCATGTTCCTGTGAGGAAGAAAGACAAATACGGCAATTTTCGGGAACCTTGGATGACGAATGATATTGTAGGCCTCGTCAAAAAGAAAAAGGAGGCATTTGTCAGGGCTAAAAGGCTGGGAACAGACGAAGCCTGTGTGGCATATAAGGAAAGTAGGAAGGAACTTAAGCAGGGAGTCAGGAGGGCTAGAAGGGGTCATGAAAAGTCATTGGCAAATAGGGTTAAGGAAAATCCCAAGGCTTTTTACACATACATAAAAAGCAAGAGGGTAGCCAGGGAAAGGGTTGGCCCACTGAAGGATAGGCAAGGGAATCTATGTGTGGAGCCAGAGGAAATGGGCGAGGTACTAAATGAATACTTTGCATCAGTATTCACCAAAGAGAAGGAATTGGTAGATGTTGAGTCTGGAGAAGGGGGTGTAGATAGCCTGGGTCACATTGTGATCCAAAAAGACGAGGTGTTGGGTGTCTTAAAAAATATTAAGGTAGATAAGTCCCCAGGGCCGGATGGGATCTACCCCAGAATACTGAAGGAGGCTGGAGAGGAAATTGCTGAGGCCTTGACAGAAATCTTTGGATCCTCGCTGTCTTCAGGGGATGTCCCGGAGGACTGGAGAATAGCCAATGTTGTTCCTCTGTTTAAGAAGGGTGGCAGGGATAATCCCGGGAACTACAGGCCGGTGAGCCTTACTTCAGTGGTAGGGAAATTACTGGAGAGAATTCTTCGAGACAGGATCTACTCCCATTTGGAAGCAAATGGACGTATTAGTGAGAGGCAGCACGGTTTTGTGAAGGGGAGGTCGTGTCTCACTAACTTGATAGAGTTTTTCGAGGAGGTCACTAAGATGATTGATGCAGGTAGGGCAGTAGATGTTGTCTATATGGACTTCAGTAAGGCCTTTGACAAGGTCCCTCATGGTAGACTAGTACAAAAGGTGAAGTCACACGGGATCAGGGGTGAACTGGCAAGGTGGATACAGAACTGGCTAGGCCATAGAAGGCAGAGGGTAGCAATGGAGGGATGCTTTTCTAATTGGAGGGCTGTGACCAGTGGTGTTCCACAGGGATCAGTGCTGGGACCTTTGCTCTTTGTAGTATATATAAATGATTTGGAGGAAAATGTAACTGGTCTGATTAGTAAGTTTGCAGACGACACAAAGGTTGGTGGAATTGCGGATAGCGATGAGGACTGTCTGAGGATACAGCAGGATTTAGATTGTCTGGAGACTTGGGCGGAGAGATGGCAGATGGAGTTTAACCTGGACAAATGTGAGGTAATGCATTTTGGAAGGGCTAATGCAGGTAGGGAATATACAGTGAATGGTAGAACCCTCAAGAGTATTGAAAGTCAAAGAGATCTAGGAGTACAGGTCCACAGATCACTGAAAGGGGCTACACAGGTGGAGAAGGTAGTCAAGAAGGCATACGGCATGCTTGCCTTCATTGGCCGGGGCATTGAGTATAAGAATTGGCAAGTCATGTTGCAGCTGTATAGAACCTTAGTTAGGCCACACTTGGAGTATAGTGTTCAATTCTGGTCGCCACACTACCAGAAGGATGTGGAGGCTTTAGAGAGGGTGCAGAAGAGATTTACCAGAATGTTGCCTGGTATGGAGGGCATAAGCTATGAGGAGCGATTGAATAAACTCTGTTTGTTCTCACTGGAACGAAGGAGGTTGAGGGGCGACCTGATAGAGGTATACAAAATTATGAGGGGCATAGACAGAGTGGATAGTCAGAGGCTTTTCCCCAGGGTAGAGGGGTCAATTACTAGGGGGCATAGGTTTAAGGTGAGAGGGGCAAAGTTTAGAGTAGATGTACGAGGCAAGTTTTTTACGCAGAGGGTAGTGGGTGCCTGGAACTCACTACCGGAGGAGGTAGTGGAGGCAGGGACGATAGGGACATTTAAGGGGCATCTTGACAAATATATGAATAGGATGGGAATAGAAGGATACGGACCCAGGAAGTGTAGAATATTGTAGTTTAGTCGGGCAGTATGGTCGGCACGGGCTTGGAGGGCCGAAGGGCCTGTTCCTGTGCTGTACATTTCTTTGTTCTTTGTTCTTTTATTAAATACAGTACAATGAAACAGTGCCCTACAGTGAACAATGTAAAATTAAACAGAGCCCGACATTAAATACGGTACAATGAAACAGTGCCCTACACTGAACAATGTAAAATTAAACAGAGCCCGACATTAAATACGGTACAATGAAACAGTGCCCTACAGTGAACAATGTACAATTAAACACAGCCCGACAGTAAATACGGTACAATAAAACAGTGCCCTACACTGAACAAGGTAAAATTAAACAGAGCCCGACATTAAATACGGTACAATGAAACAGTGCCCTACACTGAACAATGTAAAATTAAACAGAGCCCGACATTAAATACGGTACAATGAAACAGTGCCCTACAGTGAACAATGTACAATTAAACACAGCCCGACAGTAAATACGGTACAATGAAACAGTGCCCTACACTGAACAAGGTAAAATTAAACAGAGCCCGACATTAAATACGGTACAATGAAACAGTGCCCTACACTGAACAAGGTAAAATTAAACAGAGCCCGACATTAAATACGGTACAATGAAACAGTGCCCTACAGTGAACAATGTAAAATTAAACACAGCCCGACATTAAATACGGTACAATGAATCAGTGCCCTACCAGCAACAATGTAAAATTAAACACAGCCCGACATTAAATACGGTACAATGAATCAGTGCCCTACACTGAACAATGTAAAATTAAAAACAGCCCGACATTAAATACAGGACAATGAAACAGAGCCCTACAGTGTACAAAGTAAAATTAAACAGAGCCCGACATTAAATACAGTACAATGAAACAGTGCCCTACAAGCAACGAGGTAAAATTAAACAGAGCCCGACATTAAATACAGCACAATGAAACAGTGCCCTACAGTGAACAATGTAAAATTAAACACAGCCCGATATTAAATACAGTACAATGAAACAGTGACCTACAGTGAACAAGGTAAAATTAAACAGAGCCCGACATTAAATACAGTACAATGAAACAGTGCCCTACAAGCTACAATGTAAAATTAAACACAGCCCGACAGTAAATACGGTACAATGAAACAGTGCCCTACACTGAACAAGGTAAAATTAAACAGAGCCCGACATTAAATACGGTACAATGAAACAGTGCCCTACACTGAACAAGGTAAAATTAAACAGAGCCCGACATTAAATACGGTACAATGAAACAGTGCCCTACAGTGAACAATGTAAAATTAAACACAGCCCGACATTAAATACGGTACAATGAATCAGTGCCCTACCAGCAACAATGTAAAATTAAACACAGCCCGACATTAAATACGGTACAATGAATCAGTGCCCTACACTGAACAATGTAAAATTAAAAACAGCCCGACATTAAATACGGTACAATGAAACAGTGCCCTACACTGAACAATGTAAAATTAAACAGAGCGCGACATTAAATACAGTACAATGAAACAGTGCCCTACAGTGTACAAAGTAAAATTAAACAGAGCCCGACATTAAATACAGTACAATGAAACAGTGCCCTACAAGCAACGAGGTAAAATTAAACAGAGCCCGACATTAAATACAGTACAATGAAACAGTGCCCTACACTGAACAATGTAAAATTAAACACAGCCCGACATTAAATACGGTAAAATGAAACAGTGCCCTACAGTGAACAATGTACAATTAAACAGAGCCCGACATTAAATACAGTACAATGAAACAGTGCCCTACAGTGAACAATGTAAAATTAAACAGAGCCCGACATTAAATACGGTACAATGAAACAGTGCCCTACACTGAACAATGTAAAATTAAACAGAGCCCGACATTAAATACAGTACAATGAAACAGTGACCTACAGTGAACAAGGTAAAATTAAACAGAGCCCGACATTAAATACAGTACAATGAAACAGTGCCCTACAAGCTACAATGTAAGATTAAACACAGCCCGACAGTAAATACGGTACAATGAAACAGTGCCCTACACTGAACAAGGTAAAATTAAACAGAGCCCGACATTAAATACGGTACAATGAAACAGTGCCCTACACTGAACAAGGTAAAATTAAACAGAGCCCGACATTAAATACGGTACAATGAAACAGTGCCCTACAGTGAACAATGTAAAATTAAACACAGCCCGACATTAAATACGGTACAATGAATCAGTGCCCTACCAGCAACAATGTAAAATTAAACACAGCCCGACATTAAATACGGTACAATGAAACAGTGCCCTACAGTGTACAAAGTAAAATTAAACAGAGCCCGACATTAAATACAGTACAATGAAACAGTGCCCTACAAGCAACGAGGTAAAATTAAACAGAGCCCGACATTAAATACAGCACAATGAAACAGTGCCCTACAGTGAACAATGTAAAATTAAACACAGCCCGACATTAAATACAGTACAATGAAACAGTGACCTACAGTGAACAAGGTAAAATTAAACAGAGCCCGACATTAAATACAGTACAATGAAACAGTGCCCTACAAGCTACAATGTAAGATTAAACACAGCCCGACAGTAAATACGGTACAATGAAACAGTGCCCTACACTGAACAAGGTAAAATTAAACAGAGCCCGACATTAAATACGGTACAATGAAACAGTGCCCTACACTGAACAAGGTAAAATTAAACAGAGCCCGACATTAAATACGGTACAATGAAACAGTGCCCTACAGTGAACAATGTAAAATTAAACACAGCCCGACATTAAATACGGTACAATGAATCAGTGCCCTACCAGCAACAATGTAAAATTAAACACAGCCCGACATTAAATACGGTACAATGAATCAGTGCCCTACACTGAACAATGTAAAATTAAAAACAGCCCGACATTAAATACGGTACAATGAAACAGTGCCCTACACTGAACAATGTAAAATTAAACAGAGCGCGACATTAAATACAGTACAATGAAACAGTGCCCTACAGTGTACAAAGTAAAATTAAACAGAGCCCGACATTAAATACAGTACAATGAAACAGTGCCCTACAAGCAACGAGGTAAAATTAAACAGAGCCCGACATTAAATACAGTACAATGAAACAGTGCCCTACACTGAACAATGTAAAATTAAACACAGCCCGACATTAAATACGGTAAAATGAAACAGTGCCCTACAGTGAACAATGTACAATTAAACAGAGCCCGACATTAAATACAGTACAATGAAACAGTGCCCTACAGTGAACAATGTAAAATTAAACAGAGCCCGACATTAAATACGGTACAATGAAACAGTGCCCTACACTGAACAATGTAAAATTAAACAGAGCCCGACATTAAATACGGTACAATGAAACAGTGCCCTACAGTGAACAATGTACAATTAAACACAGCCCGACAGTAAATACGGTACAATGAAACAGTGCCCTACACTGAACAAGGTAAAATTAAACAGAGCCCGACATTAAATACGGTACAATGAAACAGTGCCCTACACTGAACAAGGTAAAATTAAACAGAGCCCGACATTAAATACGGTACAATGAAACAGTGCCCTACAGTGAACAATGTAAAATTAAACACAGCCCGACATTAAATACGGTACAATGAATCAGTGCCCTACCAGCAACAATGTAAAATTAAACACAGCCCGACATTAAATACGGTACAATGAATCAGTGCCCTACACTGAACAATGTAAAATTAAAAACAGCCCGACATTAAATACAGGACAATGAAACAGTGCCCTACAGTGTACAAAGTAAAATTAAACAGAGCCCGACATTAAATACAGTACAATGAAACAGTGCCCTACAAGCAACGAGGTAAAATTAAACAGAGCCCGACATTAAATACAGCACAATGAAACAGTGCCCTACAGTGAACAAGGTAAAATTAAACACAGCCCGACATTAAATACAGTACAATGAAACAGTGACCTACAGTGAACAAGGTAAAATTAAACAGAGCCCGACATTAAATACGGTACAATGAAACAGTGCCCTACAGTGAACAATGTAAAATTAAACACAGCCCGACATTAAATACAGTACAATGAAACAGTGACCTACAGTGAACAAGGTAAAATTAAACAGAGCCCGACATTAAATACAGTACAATGAAACAGTGCCCTACAAGCTACAATGTAAAATTAAACAGAGCTCGACATTAAATACGGTACAATGAAACAGTGCACTACACTGAACAATGTAAAATTAAACAGAGCCCGACATTAAATACAGTACAATGAAACAGTGCCCTACAAGCTACAATGTAAAATTAAACAGAGCTCGACATTAAATACGGTACAATGAAACAGTGCCCTACAGTATACAAGGCAAAATTAAACAGAGCCCGACATTAAATACAGTAGAATGAAACAGTGCCCTACAAGCTACAATGTAAAATTAAACAGAGCCCGACATTAAATACAGTACAATGAAACAGTGCCCTACAAGCTACAATGTAAAATTAAACAGAGCTCGACATTAAATACGGTACAATGAAACAGTGCCCTACACTGAACAATGTAAAATTAAACACAGCCCGACATTAAATACGGTAAAATGAAACAGTGCCCTACACTGAACAAGGTAAAATTAAACAGAGCCCGACATTAAATACGGTACAATGAAACAGTGCCCTACACTGAACAATGTAACATTAAACAGAGCCCGACATTAAATACAGTACAATGAAACAGTGACCTACAGTAAACAAGGCAAAATTAAACAGAGCCCGACATTAAATACAGTCCAATGAAACAGTGCCCTACACTGAACAATGTAACATTAAACAGAGCCCGACATTAAATACGGGACAATGAAACAGTGACCTACAGTGAACAATGTAAAATTAAACAGAGCCCGACATTAAATACAGTACAATGAAACAGTGCCCTACACTGAACAATGTAAAATTAAACAGAGCCCGACATTAAATACGGTACAATGAAACAGTGCCCTACAGTGAACAATGTACAATTAAACACAGCCCGACAGTAAATACGGTACAATGAAACAGTGCCCTACACTGATCAAGGTAAAATTAAACAGAGCCCGACATTAAATACGGTACAATGAAACAGTGCCCTACACTGAACAAGGTAAAATTAAACAGAGCCCGACATTAAATACGGTACAATGAAACACTGCCCTACAGTGAACAATGTACAATTAAACAGAGCCCGACATTAAATACGGTACAATGAAACAGTGCCCGACAGTGAACAATGTACAATTAAACAGAGCCCGACATTAAATACAGTACAATGAAACAGTGCCCTACAGTGAACAATGTAAAATTAAACAGAGCCCGACATTAAAAACAGTACAATGAAACAGTGCCCTACACTGAACAATGTAAAATTAAACAGAGCCCGACATTAAATACGGTACAATGAAACAGTGCCCTACAGTGAACAATGTACAATTAAACACAGCCCGACAGTAAATACGGTACAATGAAACAGTGCCCTACACTGAACAAGGTAAAATTAAACAGAGCCCGACATTAAATACGGTACAATGAAACAGTGCCCTACACTGAACAAGGTAAAATTAAACAGAGCCCGACATTAAATACGGTACAATGAAACAGTGCCCTACACTGAACAAGGTAAAATTAAACAGAGCCCGACATTAAAAACAGTACAGTGAAACAGTGCCCTACACTGAACAATGTAAAATTAAACACAGCCCGACATTAAATACGGTACAATGAATCAGTGCCCTACCAGCAACAATGTAAAATTAAACACAGCCCGACATTAAATACGGTACAATGAATCAGTGCCCTACAGTGAACAATGTACAATTAAACACAGCCCGACAGTAAATACGGTACAATGAAACAGTGCCCTACACTGAACAAGGTAAAATTAAACAGAGCCCGACATTAAATACGGTACAATGAAACAGTGCCCTACACTGAACAAGGTAAAATTAAACAGAGCCCGACATTAAATACGGTACAATGAAACAGTGCCCAACAGTAAACAATGTAAAATTAAACACAGCCCGACATTAAATACGGTACAATGAATCAGTGCCCAACCAGCAACAATGTAAAAGTAAACAGAGCCCGACATTAAATACGGTACAATGAAACAGTGCCCTACACTGAACAAGGTAAAATTAAACAGAGCCCGACATTAAATACGGTACAATGAAACCGTGCCCTACAGTGAACAATGTAAAATTAAACACAGCCCGACATTAAAAACGGTACAATGAATCAGTGCCCAACCAGCAACAATGTAAAAGTAAACAGAGCCAGACATTAAATACAGTACAATGAATCAGTGCCCCACACTGAACAATGTAAAATTAAACAGAGCCCGACATTAAATACAGTACAATGAAACAGTGCCCTACAGTGTACAAAGTAAAATTAAACAGAGCCCGATATTAAATACAGTACAATGAAACAGTGCCCTACAAGCAACGAGGTAAAATTAAACAGAGCCCGACATTAAATACAGCACAATGAAACAGTGCCCCACAGTGAACAATGTAAAATTAAACAGAGCCCGACATTAAATACGGTACAATGAAACAGTGCCCTACAGTGAACAATGTAAAATTAAACACAGCCCGACATTAAATACAGTACAATGAAACAGTGACCTGCAGTGAACAAGGTAAAATTAAACAGAGCCCGACATTAAATACAGTACAATGAAACAGTGCCCTACAAGCTACAATGTAAAATTAAACAGAGCTCGACATTAAATACGGTACAATGAAACAGTGCCCTACAAGCAACAAGGTAAAATTAAACAGAGCACAACATTAAATACGGTTGAATGAAACAGTGCCCTACACTGAACAATGTAAAATTAAACAGAGCACGATATTAAATATTTACAGTGGTCCCTGGGTAGAATATCATCATTTACACTGGCTCCTGGGATATTAATTATTAATTACTGCCGTACTTGGATAGTATATCAATATTTACAGTGGACCACGGGTAGAATATCATTATTTACCGTGGTCCCTGGGTATTATATCATTGTTCAAAGTGGTCCCTGTGTAGAATATCATTATTTGCAGTGGTCCCTGGGTAGAATATCATTATTTACAGTGGTCCCTGGGTAGTGTATCATTATTTACAGTGGTCCCTGGGTAGAATATCATTATTTACAGTGATCCCTG